>NW_026864033.1:0-84394 GCF_026571515.1 Ruditapes philippinarum
ACATCGGACAGTTTTTTAAGGCAAACTTGCTTTTGCAAACGATACATCACTTTGTTTTAGATAATGACGAGAAAATAAAAGTTCATGTTCATTATTTACAATACGGATATCATTCTATCCAAAGACATTTTAGGATTATATGATTTTCTTTTGAAGTGCCCTTATATCAGCTCTATGTTCCTCAAGGAGTTCCTTCTTTCTTTTTTCACATTCTTTTACAGAGTTTTGATCCACAGGCGCACCCATGAAAGCGTATAGCTTAGGAAGTTGTTTCACGCTCTCGTCAACGTAGTAACTACACATAATCCCAAATGAAGTCCAAACCTATGGCAAAAGATACAAGACAAAGACAAATATTTCTTTTAGACAACAGCGTTTTAATAGTTTTATTGGAATATCTTGCACTGTTATTGTCTTTAGATGAACAACTATACAATATAACATTATGTGGAACTTGTAGAAATTACAAATTGTTGTCATCATATTATTAATATTAAAGAATGATACAATCATATAGTTTAAAGGTATAATGTTTTAAGACTTAGCTACAAAAGGAGTTTCTATAAAAATAATTTCTAAAACAGATATTTTGTTATAATTCTCACGAATGGTCGACTTGGCAAGAATGTGTGGATATACCTTTATGTCGAACTACTTTCATGAGGTATGCTAGCCTTCTTTAAGAATTTCAAATTTAAATAACCCGAGTGATTAAAAATAATGTAATTACATTTTTCACGTGTAGTACCGAGTCGTCAATATCTTCGGCTAGATCAGGGTCATTTACAAACTCAATTAAAAGTTTGACTCCGTCATGTGTGTTTTTCAGTGTTGTTAACTTTGCTGAAAAATCCTCCCAGAACTGTAAAATCTTTCCAAATAGATTTAGAACTTTCCCTAGTTCTGTTTCGGCAATTTTAAGACTTTCTTCATTCATAAGATCCGCTTTTAAAAAGAATGAACTGTTAAATCAGTTTTTTACAAAGTGTGTATTTTTATGCCCCTGTTGTGGCGTAAATCGATTGATATGGCATACATTTTAAATTTGATGGAATTCTTTTTGTACATATTGAAATGAATAAAAACTCATTACGATTAAAAGCACGATGTTTCAGAAACCTTTGTTTTATTTCTTAAGAAAATGCAAGACGAATTTTATGACGTTTAAGTGATAATTTAAGAGCATGATAAATGCTTATCACCTGAGGGTGTAGCCCTGAATGAGACATAATAGGTTGTCATAACAGTAGCAAAATGTAAATAGAGTAGTATTTCGACTTTCGTACAAAATACTTAATACCTACAACTGTAATAGTTACCAATAATAATAATAATAATAATAATACATTTTAAATACATTTATCAATTGCTCATGTTCGCATTATATAAATGCTAATTATATCTCTTAAATCGTTTTATTTTTACTTCTGAAAATATTCTGTTTTTTTTTTGTGTCCTGTAATATATCTCAAAAGTTCATTGGCAAATCACCTAAATTATATGTTGCGTCTGTTGCTTTCTTTGAATAGGTTCTGTTATATTGATTTGATATTGTGCATAGAAGTCAAAATACTACTTTTTACATTTTGTTACTTTTGTGTTAAATATTTTCACAGCCGCCTGCTCTTCTGACTTCAGGTAATAACATGCTTTTTAACCATTATAGGAAGAATAATTCATTTTTGAGGCATAAGCTGCCTTTCATTTACATAATTAAAGATGACTGTTCTGCATGCACTCGTGAATATCTTAAATAAGGATATATAATATATATATATAATTGCCGGTTTCTTTATAAAGCTTTCCTACTAGGGATGTTTCAATTTTTCTTTGAATACAACTGAATTAAAATCGTTATAAATTTTCTTCTTTCCGATCAACCCCTGAAAGTAAAATATTAAAACATTTACCGTTTTCAAGGGCTAATCTTTCCATAGCTGCAAGACCTTTTATAGCTTTTTCTTTCATGTTTGCAACTCGCTCCTCATTTTTTTCAATATTCCGTTGTTCCTGGTCTATATACTCTTTAATTTTTCCACTCGCCTTTAAGGCCCGTTGGCTCTGAATATAAAGTTGAATTTGACACATTATAAGATATAAACAATAAAATTTAAAATAAAAGAGTTTAAACCATGTGATGTTCAGTTAGGCATCAATATCTGATCACATTTTATAATTTTAGCCCCTTTCCATTATATACCAGCGTTGTAACGATTAATAGCAGCTGTGTTGAAACTTCATACAACAACTGCATTGTAACTTTATACAACAGCTGTGCTGCAACTTTATATAGCAGCTTTTATAGCAGCTTTTTTGCAAATAGTTATAGTAGCTGTTATGCCAATATTTACAGCGACTGTGTTGCAACTGCATACAACAGCTGTGTAGTTACTTTTTACAGTATATTTACAGGAGCTGTGTTGCTACTGTATATAGCAACCGTGTGGTAATGCTGCATTGTAACTTTATAAAGTAGATGTGTTGCAACTATTTACAGTGGCTGTTTTGTAATTTTATAAAGCATCTGTGTTGTACCTCATTACAGCAGCTGTTTAGTCTATTTATACATCAGTTGTGTTGCAGCTATTTTTAGAAAATGTGTTGAAGCTTTATACAGCAACTCTGTTGTAACTAAATATAGCAGGCGTATGAATTGAGTACCGCTCAAGCCGGTGCTAGGGGGCTTGAGGGATGTTGCACATTTTCAATATCCCTCATGTACAGACTCAATCAAACCGAGTCTGCAATTTTCTTGTTATTTTGTTGTGATTAATGCTTCCGAGGGATCACTTTGTTTCAAGATTATTTTTTGTTATACAGCATATGTGTTACAACTGTTAACAGCAATTGCGTTGCTACAACAAACATTTATTACCGCCTCTTCTTTGCCTGTATTAGTAGCAATCATTGCGCCTTCAGAAATCGCTTTCACGGTGTCAGCGCCTCCAAAAACACCACCCATTGTTGCCATTCCAGTTGTAAAAAGTTCCTTTAAAGAGTCCATAACTCCGTACGTTTGAACTGAAAAAGATGCAAACAAATTTTAAGAAAATATTTAGAGAAATAATAAAAGCGATATAATATCAATAACCATAAATCCATGTATAATATATATCAACAGCTATATGAAAAAGAAAATTATATTTCATGTCTTGAAATAATATTCATGCAAAACTGAAATGTACATTTTATTTTTATTTCAACTCGTACATGTATTTTCAGAACAAAATTGTTGTAAATATTGTATTGTAATCATACAGTTTATCTGTGGATGTATACTTTTTACAAAGAGTTAATATTTTCCTACAACGATACATTGTTTCAGATTTAATGAACGCAACACCCACACGATCCAGCAAAAAGAACCAGTGTCAAGGAGTCAGAAGGACCCAAGACAAAACAAGAAAGGGCGCGAGGCAGAGCACGGACAGACTAAGCATTAAAATGACAAATAAGAAACAAAAGTAACCGACAAGGAAATCAAAATCATAGAAAACAAATAAATGATTAATATGCCAACTAAGTAAAAGGGCATAGGGGAAGGGGATAGGAGATTCGTGGTAAGGGGTGGGGGCAAAATTAAAGATATAAAACTAGGTGCAAAAGGGAAGATACTTACCGTAGACGAGAAAACAAGGGACACAAATAAAAATGTCGCCAAAACATTGTGAAATGACAAGACATACATCTAAGGAACACAGAGGGGCGCCGCCGCCAGCAGCATAAGTACTACTGGGGATTTTAAAGCGGTTAATGTGCACAAAACTTTTATCTTAGCCCCACTATGTTCCTATAAACGAGACAGTGTAAATAAAAAGAATATCCGCCAAGTGAAATTCTAACAGTTTTTATGGTTAAAAAAGGTGAAATAGGTAAAACACCAAATTGATCATGTAAAAACATATAAAAGAAAACACAGTAATCATAACAAAAGTACTCAATGTATTAAAGGAAGACAAAGCAACAGGAAAATCACCTACAAGGGCCCGTACAAGAAAGGCAGAAGACAAACATTAAGGCAATTCGGTCTTAAAAGGGCTTTAAGAACTGTCCATCATAGAGTCTCCCACTTGGTCCGTCAGCTGTAATCAAAAGAGGAAAGCGTAGTGTCCAACCGTAAAAGGATTTAGCACTAAGCATCCAGTATGTCTTAAAAATGTAGGGTCATAACCTCTTTTGATAAAACGTTTAATGAGTTTAGTAAAAACAGCAGAAAATTTACCATGACCCAAAGTAAATTACATCTTCATAAAAATCAAGCTGGCTAATCCCTTGTCACAGAAGTGTTTTCAAATCGCTATTGAATTTTGAAATTAAATCATAATAAGGATTGTAAAATTTTGTAAAATATTTCCGTAATTTATGAAAGCGGTGTCCCTGTTTTAAAAGCTTGCTGGTAATGAAAATATTCCGCTCGTTGAAATCCATAACGTTGCTACAAGCTCTAACGAATCTAATTAACTGAGAAACATATACCTCGTAGGAGTTGCATGGGGAACGTCTCCATCTAATTGTGGATAATTAACTATACTTATATATATATTAACTTCATGTTTACCCGCTATTCAATTTCTTCCGATTTCAACAGCCATGATTCATGTCTGGCGTATACTTAATAATGTCATGTTGCTTTTACTTTATGAATTTCTTATTTAAAATTATTATTTAAAAACAAAAATGTCACTGTTTCCCATACTGTGTCGTGTCTGTCTTTTCAAAGGTTGTTGTAACGCAATATACGATATCTCATCCATGCTACCTTTAGGCGTCTGGAGCGTTTCTTATACGATATACTGTCATCACCGCTTCTTAATCTTGTTTGGCATTTAAACACAAGTTGCCTTCAACATGTTATGGTTAATTTTGTTTTTAAAGTAAAGATTAAAATCTCAGTTGGTGCCATGTTAGCGTTGCTATGAAGTTAAATATCATTACGTTGCTCCGTCCGTAAATTCGACGTCATTTTTGCACACAAAATGTATGCACATGCATTATCGATAATCGTCGTTAACAAGCTGTTTATTTGCGTATGACGTAATAATTTTCACTAAATATCATGTAATAGTATCTCATGATGTCACAAAATTAAAACGAGTGGTTTCGTTAAAATTACAACTTTAAGCAACTTACTACTAGAGTAGCTATCGTCATTAAAACAAAGTGCTCCGTGATTCGTTGATCATGTTGCCATGGTGATCGGCGCTTTGCAAATTTTACTGTTTTACATGTTTTTTTAATTTAGAAAAATGTAACAAATAAATACTTTAGCAAAATATTCAATCTTCGTATTGATAATGACTGTTTATAGTAATTTAATAGTCTTGTCTACGAACTTTCCGGATTTTCCAGACAACCCTCGTAGTAGTTCATGGGGATAAATATCAGACACCATTTGATGAAAATAAGAATTATTGATTTGTAATTATCATCAAGGTATCAGGAAGTATTAATAAATGCTACTATAACATCTTATTGTGTATCTTTAGAGAGACTCAGCATAAAGTGTCTTTCATAGCAGTACAAATCGGCGAAAAAGGGTGCACAATTTGATCTGTTTAAATAGGATATATAAATATTGTCTTAAAGAAAAGATGGTGCTCTACAAACTTTGTCACATGTCCACATAGTATAATGTTTTAACAATACCGTTAGTAAAAAAAACCTTACTAGAATTTCATGCAAGAAAGGTAACTTTTTCCCGTGAAAAAGTTTTCTGTATTATTATTGGTTGCCTTGTCCGCTGGTACCAAAACACATTTTGAATGAAAAGCTACAATATCCTTTTTCAGATGTCTTAAAGTAAAAAAATCTGGAAACAAAGTGAAGCATTAATCACAACAAAATTACAAGAAAATTGCAGACTCGGTTTGATTCGGTCTGTACATGAAGGATAATGAATACGTGCAACATCCCTTACGCCCCCTATACTACCACCGGCTTGAGCGGTACTGAAGTAAGCCTTCTTTTAGTTGGCAAAAGATTTCCTCGATAAAAATTAATACGTGAATCAATAGTTTGAGACGTTACGTTTCCATGTAACTAGAGCATTACTATCCGCACGGCGACATCATTTGACCGAAAATCTTCAAAAGATTCAGCAATTTGACCACGACAAGCATTAAAATCAATCTGTATTTAAGTATTTTTAAGAATAAGTTACGAATTCTTTTGTCTGCAATAATATCAAAATTACCAGTAATTATATGGCCAAAATCTGAATTACAGAATTTAGAAGTATTGCAGTCTGAATTTGTTGGAGTATTAGACTGAATATCTAAGTCAGAGACCACTTTGTTACAATTAAATATATTATTTCTAACAGGTTTGTTATATTTATAGCAAATAATTGGGATCTCGGAGTTTTTGAAGTCTAGAGGAACTGAATCAGTGACATGTTCATCACGAAATATACTACATAAATCGTTAAAATCAATACCTTTATTTCGAAAAGTTCGATTAAAAAAATGTATGTCGTGGTCAGAAGTGTTGTCGATATGAGGTCTAATGAAAAGGAAGTAAGACGTGATAACATTGCATGTTAACCAACTTTTTTAGATATTATCTAAGTCGGTGACAGACAGGGTAATTTTAGATTTACGTTTGATGTCGCCATTTTTTAGGTACTCCGTGAGATCGGAATTTACGTTTACGAATGTTCAGAATAGAAAATATATCAATGTTAGGATCTTTAGAGATGTTACCTTGTTGAAAAATATTGTCATTTAGGCCCAGTGAGAAAGGAGTTTGAACGTCCTTGATCCGTTTTAATTCTGCTCAGTGTTAAAACTAGCCGAAGCATTAGAATCATAAATTATTCGCTCCACTGGCTGAATCGAAACATTTTTTTAAATGAATGACCATCTTTACGGAAATGTTCATATTAAAAAGTAATAAATTTTGTGCGATTACTCATTTTATAAAAGTGTTCACGGAATCGAATTTTCAGAGAACGCCCTGTCTGACCAACATACTGTATGCCACACCCACGGGTGTTTTTCAAATTTATAAAAATAAAAAAAATGAGGCTGCCTTTCAGTCCCAATATCGTATTTTTTCAAAAAGTATATTTTGAATATTAAGGGTTATTGTAGACCTGTGGCGATAAAAGTTTACAACTCCGCACTTCTGAGAAAAACCTTATTTAATAGAAGATACACTCCTAGATCTGTGGTGAAAATAATTTTTCCCAAGTGGATATTATAATATTTTTTTCTTTTGAATGGTTTTGCTGTAAAGGGGATAGCCTAATGCTTAAAGAATTATTGAAAATATTCGAGTTTATCGTGGAAAATATAAAAATAATTAACAGACGAAAATTTTAAAAACAAAAGAAAAGAAGAAACCGGTTGTTCCTCTAGGGTTTTAAATTTTGATATTAATTTTGTAAATGAATTTGGGAAAACGTAGAATGTAAAACCCGGGAAAAATTTAAAAAAGTGTGTAAATTTTTTCACATTGAAGTTATTTTTATGATTATTTGTAGACATAAAATGATTCTGTGTACAGTGGGGCACTAATAGAAAAAAGTTACGAGACTAAATTTACAGTGCCACAGTGAACACAGAGCCTGCAAATAGGATAATGTTAAAGAATTTGAATATAGTCTTCTATGAAGACTGGACACGGAGGGGGACACCAACACTGAACGTCGAATAATCCCTTGGGGATGAAACTATTACAACATTGATTGCATGTACAGGAGAATTTTTTTACAGCCGCCACACGGTACAAACAACACGGTTATTTCAATGAACAGTTCATTTTTGTATTTTCTGATCGCGGACATTCAGTCTCTGACACAGAATGTTCACGACAAACCTAACAACAAGTACGAGTAGTTCTCAAAACAGCTTAAAACTAGCGATGTAAAAGAAAGAAATACTTTTACTTTGTTACAAGTATCCAACAAATAACAACGCATTCAAAGTTTAAAAGAATATAGAATTGGCAATAAATGCACAATCACAAATAACGCGGATGAATATCAGTTTAATCAATGAAAATGCTATTTTTAGCGATGTCGATTACCGAATACTCAAGAGCGTAGTACACAAATAAATCTGATTGTCGAGTAGTGGAATATATACATGTCGGACTGTTTTGGCGAGAAGATTTTCGCTAAATTATTTTCATCAGTGTTAAACAACAGGTTTATCGTGAACAAAATACCTCGAAATTAACAAGGATTACAAACATGAAATGGAAATTCTCACTTTAATTACAATGTATTTGTTTTTATTCAGACTAACTACGTAATACTTCACCGTGGTGCAGGGGTAGCGCGCTCATTTAGGGTGTGAGAGGTCTGCGGGTCAAATCCTAGTCGAGGCAACTTTTTTTAAGTGTCTTTTTTAAAGAAGTAGCCACGATATGCAAGGATAAAGTGTGGCTGTCATAAAAAATGAACATAAATGATTTTTGATGCAACTCTAGTCATGCAAAATTCCATATGTATCAATCTAAAACTGTTATAGTAAACAATCTAAACGCAGTCGCTGCGTAAGATGAATTATAGTATATAAAAATAAACTTATACAGGAAAATACATACAGATAGTCAGTATGATTTAGATTGCAAAGATCAGAAAATACCACAGAGCTTGCAGCCCTTTGATTTAACCTGTTGCTAGTCGTATAACTCTCTATACATGTAAATGTCAAATAGAAAATATGCGAGTTTTGGGAGAAATTTACATCGGTTTAGGAAAGGTGTAGCGTTTATTTTTTAAAGGAGAGAATAATGTCGTTTTGAAGGGAGTTTTGTTGATTAGTAGAAGTTGGTTGAATTTAATTGTGGTCATCTTAATTGATTATAATTGATCATTGGTTTAAATTACAATGTAGTTGTTTTTATTTGTTTGGGTCGTCAGACCAACCAAAGAATAGTAGCGAAATTTCAGACCCTGATGCTGTTAATTGCAAATGCCGAAAGTAGTCCGCTTTTCTTAAGCGGTACTTCCCTTTATATGTACACTTACGCCGAAAATTTCAGCGGAGATCACTGCGTAAAGATTGTCAACTGACAGGCGCATTGATTTTCAAGCAAAATAGTTTCCGAATGGTCGAAGATTTCTAATATTGTTTTATATTTTATAGATATACATGCTTATAGTAAGCTCCATGATTATTTACATCTGTGTTAAACAACAGGTTTCGAAATAATAAGGGTTACAAACCCTAATTTAGAATAATGTGGTTTTCTTCAGGCCGTTTTCACCGTGGCAGAATGGTTTGCACGCTCGCTTAGGAAGCGAGACGTCTGGAGTTCAAATCCCAGTTAAGGCAACTCATTTTTTTAATTGTTTAAGTCAAATAAACATTAAATTGAATAACAGTGTTGAAATTAGTCTTATAGCCAATTTACTACAGTTAAAACACTGGAAACAGCATTGGTGGCACTATACAAAAACACTTCGGTTTATAATCTCACAACCTTCACCTTTCAAACATTCTGAGACCCAAACAAATTCAGCGCCTTCTGTGCTTTGATTGTTGTTGAATTATGTTTTGTTGTTGAGTTTTATCTGTTTGGTAAGATATATTTGGTTGATATTGGTTAAGTTATATTGAGTGATTTTGTCTTGTCAAGATTATATTAGTTGATGCTTTGTTTTTGAAGATATCTGTAAATATTTGGAGTTTTAGTTTAACCCATAAGACGATATACACGCGCCTTTTAACCCCTCTTCACCCCCCCCCCTTTTTGTTTTCTCAAATGGTGAAAAAATGCCGTATTTAGGCTCCAAAAGTTTTTTTTTGTGTGAGAAATGTTGTTTAAAAAAGTGACCACATTTTCGGCGCGCCCCCGTATCGAAAAGATACTTTAGGGGAAACTGCCCCCTTCTGTTTGGAGGAGGGGGTGAAGGGGGCGACATTCCCCCTAATCGCCAAGATAATTTTGGACTTGTGAGAGGCTAAAAATGACATCAGATCGATCATTAGGTAACGTGTAACCAACGCTGAAAAGCCTTTGACTCTATCTCAATCCATTGAGAAGTTGCAGCACTTTGAAATCAATTTTGCTGGAAAAAAAACAACACAAAATAGTGATTTTTGGCAATTTTGAGATGTCCCCTCGTTGCAATGGCAACAGGAAATTTTAGACTGAGCACGTTGTTACAAAGTCAATAGTCCAGTCAGCATTAGTGCCAAGTTTGATTAGTATTGAAATAGTTTTTTTTATAGTTTTATAGCAATTTGAACTTGTAACGGGAGACTTTTCAATGAAAAAAGCCATTTTTCACAAAAAGCTTATGCAGTTATGGGTTAAGTTGTTTTATGATGAGGATTAGTTTTTGTGAAGTTTATACTGTTGGTTGACTGTTTTGGTTAATGCTGTATGAGTTGTAAAATATTCATTTTATGTTCTTCATTTTTGGGGTAATTTTCTTCTTTTGTTTGGTCGTAAATTGTTTAGAGCTTGGGCTCGCCAGGAGTGTGGTATTGTTCCGTAAAAAATACGTATATGTGAAAAGATACTTTGTTTAAGTATTAATAAATGGTGTGTATTTGTTTTAGGTGTAAATGATAATCAGAGTTTGTTTTTTACATTCATTTATATACAATTTACTGTTATTTTCTCATCCTTTACAGTGTCCCCAACTAGATGACCTAAGCGAAAAGTGAATACGAAACAAAGATTAGGTCTTCCCGTTTATAATGGTTTAAAAATGAGTAAAAAAGTATTATATGAAAGTTTTATGTTATGTATAATTCACATGATTAATTATATGGTAGGTGGAGTTATTAACATCATAGATAAGGATTATCTCAATAAACCACATGTCCCATAACTAAATAGTTTATTGGCATATTTCTTTTATTACATAATCTACAAGTACAAATGTTGCTGCAATGCAGCAATAATTGAGAAGCTCCGCGCAAAAAAATGTGCTCATTACAGATACCTTACCAAATTATTCCTACGCATATTCAGATTAAGTACTATTGTAGATTTTTTCCGAATGTTTTGTAAACCATTTTTTGCATAATTATACTTATCTCATGCACTGTCCATAATTAAAAAGAGGGGAAAAATATTTAATATAAAAAATGCTTTCACTGATGCCTACCTGGTAAGGAAAGTAAATCCATTGAATACAAACAAGACTTACAAGACTTGTAAATGTTATGTGACATGACTGTACTGTGTTCTGTTTGTGTCACTACTGTAGTCAGTAACAGAAGATAGATGATAGAAATATCAAAGTCTGTTATAATTGTAACAAATATACAAATAGTAACAAAAGGGACTAATATTATAATATAGTAATATTACATGCATAATTTTCATGTCAAATTAAAAAAAAAGGAACACACTCTGGAATGAAAAAATGGGATGAATTTCAAAAAGACCAAATTCAGGATTTTTTTTGTTTGTTATACACGCGTTACATGGTGATACAGTATTTATCAATATAATAGGGGACTGTTACCTGAATTTTAGGTATGGCATGAATGGCAAAATCCAGTTTAAAGTCTATTTTAGTGCCAACAAATGCTATTGTTTACAGAAAATACAAAAAACTTTAAAAAACATAAATCTTAGGAAAGTAGTTTATCTGACCTTGAAAAAACATGGCTTCCATGACATGTGTAATAAAGTAGGACCATGAAAATAAACATCATTTACCTATTTCTTGTGTACATGACAAACAGACACACTTCACTGTTACACATAAAAAGGTTAGATTTTAAAGTTAGATGGTGTTTTCATTTTAATTGTAGTTCATAAGGCTATAAATGATGATTGTTTTCTTGCACTACTTTTTTACAAAAAATAATAGAGGCCATGTGCTTAGAAGGACATGAGATACTGATTTATTTGGAGTTGTTAAGTTTTGAAATATTTTTGTATTTGCTGCAAAAAATAGCTTTTGTTGGCACTAAAACAGACTTTAAAAAGGATTTTGCCATTCATGAAATGTGCATAAAACTTTGCAACAAAATGTTTTTGGTCTTCAGAAATGTAGCACATTCAAGGTAAATATTCTTATTGTTATTATCATATTTATTTTTGTTTATAATTGTCCTTAAAATATTAACCTGGAAGTGTACTTTCAAATGGTTCATCATTTTACAATAAGAGCTTTGTTGTTATATGAAGTTTGGCCTACTTTCACTTTGGACAGACTTTGTGCTGACAAAGTGGAATCACCTTAATGAGGGTCCATCCGCTCGTAGGGCTACAAAATGCAGCTTTCGCTGTCGAGTACGGAGCAATAACCTTTATATTAAGAGTCTTGTTTCATTAAGGGGATAACTTCTTTAATTTACCTAACATATGTTAAAACATTTATTTCCCTTTATTAGAACAACCGCCCAGTCAAATTGGTTTCAACTAAATCTTTTTATCAAGGCAGTCATTCTCCTGACATCAAGCATGAACAAGTAAAGATTTACCCGAGTCTCCTATAAATTCCGCCCGTTTTGATTTAAGTTTCTGAAGCTCTTTTTCTGTTTCTTTATTCTTTGCCTCAAGATTGGTCACGTCCTTTTTCTCTGATTCCAATCGGAGTTTCTTCTCCTCCATTTCAGATGAAATTTCACTTTTTCTGGT
Organism: Ruditapes philippinarum; assembly: GCF_026571515.1. NCBI lineage: Eukaryota > Metazoa > Mollusca > Bivalvia > Venerida > Veneridae > Ruditapes > Ruditapes philippinarum. Next base: position 12,559 of record NW_026864033.1, read on the forward strand.
TTTAATATCTTCGTTTTTCTGACCAATATTCGATATCTCACCATTCACGGCGGTCTTTATCTTGTAATATCTTTAAGAAAAAGAATTTGCTGGTCAATCATCACTTTAACAATCAATCTTTTGAAATTTTAAGTCAATTCAGCTCATTTTAAAAAAAAGAGCACAATGTCATTTTAATAATAAGATATCGAACTCTAAGTCAGAGATGTACTGTTGAGATAAAGTGTAAAGTTTATAGATAGTATATTATTTTTGTTTAATTGGGTTTTACGTCACACCAACACATTATAGGTCATAGTTATAATAATAATAACAATCATTTTATACACTTTTATAGCAAAACTTTCTTATAAATATGAATGCCTTATTCAGAAGTGTACATGTGACGAATGAAATATATGAAGTTTGCATATGTAGTTCAATACTCCATTATTTGCGTTTGTTGTGGTTACGTATTTTGCCTATATAATATTGCAAACAGTATTTAAATTGTTATAAATAATATAAACATACACTTTTATTGTTTCCTGGGTTTTCTCGACCATGTCATCTACGTAAGTCAACACTTTGTCCAAACCTTTCAGGACTAGCATTTCTTTCTATGTTACAATTTAACACAAAAATTAAAACAACAACAACAAAACCACCTTGCACAATGTACGCATAGGCAATGATAACGTGAAATTTCACTGAACAGTTTTATTCGTCGCATCATTGAAAAATGTTGCAATATCTATTTTTCTGAAAGTTATGATGTACATTTCTCTTTAAACATTTTAAATGATTTATCAGGCTAAAAGTTTACGTCTAAATAAGAGTAGAGGAAAACTGAGGGTACGGAGGAAACATTTGAGGAAACATTTTGATGAGGAAACATTTTGAGGAAACATTTTGATGAGGAAACATTTTGAGGAAACATTTTGAGGAAACATTTTGATGAGGAAACATTTTGAGGAAACATTTTGATGAGGAAACATTTTGAGGAAACATTTTGAGGAAACATTTTGATGAGGAAACATTTTGATGAGGAAACATTTTGATAAGGAAACATTTTTTAGGAAACTTCGTTATTTGTGTTACTCTTGGCTTTTAAAATAAGCGCTTCTCAATCTAGGACGTTCGTTCAGTCAATCCTACAATTTTATTAGCTAACTATTACACTTAACGATAAATGTCCACCAGTATCTTAGTAAGTACTGCCAGTAATCAGGCAGTAAAATTTATTATCAGTTGAACTATGTTTTATACAAAAAAGTATAAGTTTAACGACCTATGCATAAGTAAAAAAAAAAAAAAAAAAAAAAAAAAAAAACCAGTCATCTGTAAATATTCAATTAGAAAACTCATGAATAAATTTGATACTTTTCATTACAGCATACCATCTTATATCAAATTTTCGAATTAAACTAGTCATTCAATCGCAGAAAAATAATATCTTAATAAAATCCGTTTTTTATTTAGTTTCTTTAACTGATGAGACCTTATATTTGGTTTCATGTAGCTTTCCACAGCTTCCAATTTTCATTTATTATGCAAATAGCGTATACCCCGAGAGGTGCTAGGCGTATACCTTATATTCCCCGCTATGAAGATAATTAGATATAGATATTATGAAGAATGATTTAAAAAAGCAATCACGTGTGAATGCCTTTTTATTCATGACTGAAGATATCACTGTCATTTCCTCAGTGAATTTGCAAAAATATTTTTAAAAAATGGCTGTTAATCAATTAATAAACATTATTGTGCAGGAAAGGATTGAATTCCAAGCTGCCAAGGAGCGAAATAGGCAGCTTGATCTGCAGGTATGTTCCATTCTGTAAACTGTCTAATAAATGTTTAAATTCTAAAATACAGTATATCTAATTGTATTTTGGAAAGTTTGATTTTGGATTTTAAACTGTTTACAGTCATCCAAGTTTGTAAAAAATATATATATATTTTTATCATAATATTCAGATACTGGCCTTACAAGCCAATTTAACAGCCTCTCGGACAGAGGTTTCTCAATTGAGGAAACGGAACCAAGAGTTAACGGAAGAATGTGAGCTACAGAAAAGTAAACATGAGCAAGTGATCAACGCAGTTGATAAAATTGTTGCTCAGGTAATTTATACTTTAACTTATATGATAGTGTTATTACCTTGATAGTTATCAGCTCTGCCGTTTTCAAAGAAAGCTTATATTACCCAAGCTTTTTTTTTTGTATTTATTACCTTCATCCAGAAAATCTGCACATGTTCTTATTTGGTCTCTCATTATTAATTAAATTTACTTCAAAATTGAAGCAATTGATAAAAGAACAAAGCACGTATGTATGACAAGGTACATAGCTCTTTGCAGTTATCTGCCTTTTTAAATGTTATTTTCAAAGCACCAGTAGCCTTGTCTTATTACCCACAGGTGGTGCTCCTTTTCTCCTTTACGCAAAGTATCAATCAAGTCACACATCAAACCTATTTTTATTGACCACTAGATGGCTTTACACTCCTAAAACAGTCTTTTCAAATTCTGTTTTGCAGCAAGAAGTTTTCGTCAGCAAAATAGAGGAATTGAGCAATAAACCAAGTAATGTCTACAGCACAGCTGTAGTAGAAACTATAGGTTTAAACATTGCGTCCACCATAACCTCCACACTTGCCTCAACAATAAAGAAGAGGTTAAGAAAAGAGTAAGTTTTTCCATCAACAGATTCATATCATTTTGCATGAACTTCTTAAATCACTTTCTGGAATCAACACTTACTGGTGGCATATGAGGTCTTATTGCCATGACTCAACATGGTTCTAACCCAGCAGGCTTTTAACATATAACATAAAACCAGTAAGATGGTTCAACAGTTTACAGCTTAATCACTGCTCTTGACTTTAGTATACTACAACAACAACAATTAAAATATTTTTTTTTAATGTGCTAATAAAAACAGTTTTCAAACAATAAAACAAATAAAACTGAACAGATGGAACTTATAATTAAAACCTTTTTCTTACAACCATCAAATATCAACCCTGAGCTCCATAATGAGGTACTATATTATATATAAATATGTTATAATTTTGCATTACAGAGATGATAATACTGCAGATATGGAGCCTACAAGCACTGATGATGATCATCATCGAATCTTAACAGGATGTGTAAGTAGTCTAAAGTGATTTGTTTGCTTTAAATGTGTTCTACCCTGTTTTCAAATTAAGTAAGAGATAAAACACACTTTATATAAAGTGATGGAAAAATGTTAAACAATTATTTAAACCAATTATATTTCTACAGAGAGTCTCCTTCTATATTGACCTCAGCTGTTTAATCTTTCTTTTTTTTCAGACTTTACAACCAGTGGTGAAGTTGGAACGCTTGCAGTATGGAGTAATGGAATGAAATCTTTTTCTTTTTTTTTTTTTCATAGAAGGTAAAATTTCAATATCAATGAATAAGGCACAATATATTAACCCGCATGATTAGATAACTTGTATCTAAACAAAATTGAGCAATTAAACTGAGCAACTAAACTCAGTAACAAAATTGAGCAAATAAATATGTTAAAGCACATTCCTTACACATCTTCAAAGATATGTAGGTATTGAGGTAGTGGTAAAAAATCTCATAAAGGTATTCAGGTAGTACAAAAGAAATGTATTTAAAAACTATCAAATAACAAGTTAAAGCACATTCCTTACACATCTTCAAAGATATGTAGGTATTGAGGTAGTGGTAAAAAATCTCATAAAGGTATTCAGGTAGTACAAAAGAAATGTATTTAAAAACTATCAAATAACAAAAACATTATATATAACTCTTATGAACTGTTTACCTAAACAGATTTTTTAAAACATATAAACATATAAACTGTTTACTTGAACAGTAAAATTACAAGTAACAATATGAAATAGCACCTTCCCATCCTCTCTGAGATAGTGGTAAAATCTCAAAAACAATGTATTTAAAAACTATCAAATAACAAAACATTATATATTACTCTTATGAACTGTTTACCTAAACAGATTTTTTAAAACATATAAACTGTTTACTTGAACAGTAAAATTACAAGTAACAATATGAAATAGCACCTTCCCATCCTCTCTGAGGTAGTAGTAAAATCTCAAAAACAAAACATAACAAAAAAAAAAAAAAAAAAAAAAAAGAAAAAAGGAATGCACTTAATGAAAGGAATGCAAATGACAACAACAAAAAAGTGATATAATATCATGAACAGTTTTTCTCCGGACCTATCACCTGTTTACTTGAACAGTAAATTTACAAGTAACAATATGAAATAGCGCCTTCCCATCCTCTCTGAGATAGTGGTAAAATCTCAAAAGGAATGCAATTAATAAATGCAATGCAAAACACAAAAACTGATATAATATTATAAATTGTTAACAGTTTTCTATAATGTAATCACAATACTAAACAAACACAAATAAACTATATTATACAAGTATTTGTGGAGACATGAACTTATAGTTAAATGTTCTTTTTTTTTCTTTTCAGGATAAGCTTCTACAAACGAAGTACTTGCAGATTGGAATTATTGTAAAACATTGTTGTAAAAGATGATACCACTAAAGACACTGTAGCTTGAAAAATTGTAAAAATACTTAAGTAAATATAAGTTTCTATTCAAACATTGTTGTAAAAGTGAAGCTCTCTAATGATACTGCAGCCTTTCTGGGGCTCTCCTCACCCTTCTTGGATATCTGCGTTGGTTTATTGTATTCCTCTCTTGATAAGACATTAGATGATGTGTAATGACATTGTAAATATGATTGAGCATATGAATGAAAGTTGCATGAACAATGAAAAACAGGTGTATCAATCTATCTTGGAAAAATCGAATAATAATCCTTTTTATCATACCAATGATGATGATACAGATGATAACATCCAGCTGATCTAAAAAAAAAACAGAATAAGAACAGACCAATTTCAAATTAATCTTGTTTTTTATATTGCCTTGGCCTAAGCGGAGATACTGGTTTAAATTGAAACAAAGTTTCCACTGAATCATCAGAATTGGTGAATAATGGATTATATATAGCAGGGTCTGATGGTCTAATGGTATTCAAGCCTAAATCTGATGCTGGATTACTAACCACGCCCATTTCCACATCAGATGACCTGTTTTGTTTTCTTAACTTGGTAATGCAGTAAGCAATGAACTTGTAAATGCAGTAAGCAATGAATATGCTGATGATAAATGCTGATGCTGATATGACTACAATGATGATGATCTTACCGGCATCTATAAAATAAACATAAAAGAAAATAATAAAATAATAAAAGGAATACTAATTAATGACTCGTTTCTTCAAGTTCAATTATATCTGAAGGCTTCAAATTAAGTTGGTAACCATGTTGTCTTATAGCACAGATACATCTATATTTTTTGCAAAGGATTAAACCCACAACTAAAATGATTATCAGAACTGTTAAGGCAGAGATAAGAATTATAATAGCAAATAGATTATTTGACTTTTTAATGTATAACATATTCTTTGTTGTATCAGGAGACTTGAAGGTACTCTTTGTGATAGTAAAATATCCTGCATATGTATAACTTGAAATATCAATAGTCATCTTGCCTCTTGCAGTTTCGCCCTTTGAGGTTGAAGTCATACCCTCTAAGGTTGAAGTCATGCCCTCTGTGTTTGATGAGGTTGAAGTCATACCCTTTAAGGTTGAAGTCATGCCCTCTGTGTTTGAAACATCTATCACACTTTTCATCTAAAATGAAACAATACAACACTGAGAAACTATTAAGATACTGGTAGATAGAATATTTTCTTATTAAACACTTCAGGGAAGGAACTATCTGAAACAAGTTTTACAAAGAGCGGCTCATGAAAGTTCAGATTTTTTCAATAGCTCATTTTCCGCCTTCAATTTGTTGTTTTACCAAGCCTGCTTTTTTAAATTAAAAAAAAAATTTTTCCTTTTTTTTTTTAATTAGTTATACAAAATTTGAGCAAAAAAAAATTGGGGCATTCTTAGAAAATAAATAAAAAATAAAAATTACAATTCTGTTTCCTTTTCCAAACATAAACTTTTCTGACCCAAGATGGGCAATTTCTGCTTTTTTTATGAATTTTATACTTATTTTTTCTTAAAAGAAGAAAAAAACTGTATAAATATACGCGAATTAAAAGGGTTATTACCTTTTTGGGAAAGATTTCCCCTTGGGGGACTTTTTCCGTACACTTTAGCTTTTATCTCTGTGATGCTTGGGGACATCATTCTGAATGGGATAATTTTAATAATTAATAAATAAAACATATTATATTGTATTATAATAAGAGCAATCACTATGGTCTAACCACTTGTGCATGTCTAAATTGATGCAATTACTTCATTAGTCTACAGGCTATTTATGAAAGTCATCATGTAAGAATGTTATAAAACCTCTCAATATTTTTTATCTTGGTAATGATTCATTCACTTAGTGCTTCTAGCACAATTGTTTAAAAAAAAGCTGAAACAAACTGGTACACACGCACACATGTATATATATATATAACGCAAACTGAAAGGAAAGTTATCCTACCTTTGTGGCAGAAGTCTCACTTGCACTAGTAGCTCTCTTAGTTTCACTCTGCTGGAATTAAGTAAGTAAAACATATTATATTGTATTAAAAGAATGATACAATTTCAATAAATAAGTAAAACATAATAATTTATTATATCACCTTTTGTTTTGTTTTTTTTTCCTAGTTCTATTTCGACACCTTTTAAAATATTAAATTTAACTTGGCAAGAAATGCTTATGTGAAAACATAACTGTTTTAATACCTTGCAACAATGAACTGGCTCATTGCTAGATCCAATGTACAGATCAATGCAGGCATTTAAATTGACGAATATTCTACAAGGTTCTTCCGGCAGATCTTCAGTGTACTGGATGAACACACTTTGTAATAACTGCATATTGCTCGTGTCTAAAAAGCTATTCGGGAATCTCTGAATTTCCATTCTGGAGACGTCATTCTTATTTCTGAAATAGTACGTTCCTTCCACCTTAAATTCAAAGTTGCAATAGCCAGAGTCACAAATGTGATCTAATGGTATTAGTGCCTCGTTTGCTGCATATGAAATTCCTACCCATAACAAGAATGGTAAAAGAAGACGATGAAACATCATTTTATCGCTTGTAGAGGTTTTTGCGTTGTTTTTTTTACATCAATATCCGTTGTTGGACTGCTTTACAATAAATGTTGCAGAAATCAGCGGAAAGAGTTTTTAACACCAAGAAGGATTTTCATAGGTTATATAGTACTAAATTGTTACATGTATCTTAGTCATTAACCTTCCTTCAATTTAAAGATATGCTTGAAATGAATACTTCAAGCTGTCTCTTTACAAAATGATATTCTTCTCTTCTATTAACGCACACTCCTGCTGTGGATATGTTGAATATTTTCTACATGCCAACTATGAGATGTATACTTGTTATTTATATATGACTATTTAAATCGTAGGTTCCCACGATAAGGTGACTTTACTTTTTTTTTTCGTTTCAATAACACTGCGTGAATCAATATATATTTTATGTTGTACTGAATTGAGATGGAGACATGAGTTAAGGCACACCCTTACATTGAATAGAGATTCAATCAGAATTTATATTGCGTCAATTTAAAAAAACTGCGTGAATTAATAGTCAGGAAAATTATAATAACAACTTCAATAAAAGCAATTTTTAAATTCAAAAGGGACCTCTTGAAGAATTTACATTTAAATAAGGGTGGTGTATCTCACCCGCTGTAAAATATAAATAAGTAATTTCCTGTCTTGAAAAAGATCTTTAATACTATTTCATTTTCGCTTGAATAAAAGTTATTTATTAGATAACTTAATTTACATTTAAAAATAAAGGGTGGTAGACAAAAAAACAAATTTTTTAATTAAAACAACTTCAAAAAAAATATCTCCTGAGTTGAAAGAATTTTTTTAATTTTCCTATTTTAATTTTATTGAAAAAGGCACCTGTAAATTTGATTAATCATTTTAAATAGCAGTCAACAAAATTTTTAAAGGGGGTAAAGAAGCATCCTTATCTTTTCCTTAACGACGTTTGTTAAAAAACTTTTTTAACACTTTTGGGGTTAATTTTTTAACTTTCGGTTTGAAATTTGTTAAAGGGCACCCACTTAGAGAAACTTTTTTGGTTTTAATTAAAACTCCGGTAAAACCAAAATGGGGAGATTTAAATGTTAAAAAATCAGAAAATTTTTGAGACGAAACTTGTGAAAAAAGAGCAAAGATCTGTTTTGGGTTAAAATGGGGTGAGATTTAAAGCTAAAAAATTAATTGAACATGAAGAAAAATATTTCTTTTAGTAAGTTAACTGCATTGTTAATATAAAACATTAAAGTCTAGCTTATTAAAACTTTGTTCTTTCTTTTTTTTTTTCGTATAAAATACATTAAAATACTGCTGTAATTTTAAAGTCTAGCTTATTTAAACATTTTTATGCTCATAAAATACATCAAAAAGAGGTTGTACGCATATCATTTAAGGGATTCAGTACAGAAATTACTGATGCTGCTACAACAGTCAATACTGGTGCTACAACAGTCAATACTGGTGCAACAACAGTCAATACTGGTGCTACAAAAGTCCATACTGGTGCTACGACAGCCAAGACTGACGTTAAAACAGTCAAAAAGTTTGGTGGGAAAATCGGCAACAGTTTTAAAAATACGACACGTCCAAAACCGTATTAAGAAAGCGTATAAAGAAACAATTTTAGGCTTTTGTAAGATATTTTAGTATAGACTAAATATGGAAACCTGCTGTATGTGTAATAGCGATAATATAGAAATAGTTAGGGAACATGGTTATATATCTGAAGCTAGAAAGTATGTTAAACTTTTCAAATGTAGATCTTGTAAAAAATATTTCATCTCAATTGGTTCTTATTATGAAGCAATAAGTAACCAAGGTAATGTTGAGTGTATTTACTATATGTCTCATTTGAACAGAAGCCAGGGACATAGATGGTTTAGAAATGTCATTATCGTTAACGAATAAAAACTTGTTTACGTAAAATGTAAATCACAAACTAGACACTTGGAAAATGAGCACTCATGTCCTTTTATGTAGATAATGAAATACGATTTTGTTTCGGGTGTTTAAAAAGACAAAGAACATGTATTATCGAAGTGGTTTTGTGTCACAGAACTATTGTCACTAGGAAATGTTTAGTTTGCGGTACTAACATATGACTTTTTGAAAGTAACGTATGCTTTTCAGTCTGATGTTCTTGTTTTGAAATTGTGTAAGGAATTCCGTCAAAGGTGTTTATATTGACATAAATAGTTGGTCACCCCCACATCTCAGCTGTAATGGATTATTCATATTTAGAAGGAATATATGATAGCTACTATTACTCGGATGGAATAACTAGAGAAACATGGGTAGACCAGGAAATGCTAGATGTAATAATTTGTATGCTGGCAATGCATGTGTACTACAGACGATCACCATCTGATTTATTAGCTATTGCTCATGAAAGTGGTAGATATACTAACTGGTCAGGGGATTTATGCAGATTTATACCAAGATTAGTCGAATACAATATTTCCGAAGACATGATAAGAGACAATTAACTAAAATTATAATTTTTACTTATGAGATCACTCCCATCTCGTTTTTGATTGGATAGAGATAGATTAATATTCGCATACTTGATTCGTTTAAAATACGCAGACCGTTTATAGCCCTGGTTTAATGATGAAATGCTTTCAGTGTTTTACTATATGCGATGGATAGATAGGTACTTATAATCTAATCAGAGATACATCATATGAGAAAAGCTGTTTAAAAGAAATTTCGAATAATGGCTCAAGCTTATGTAGATAGAACAAACGCGCTTAAAGTGAAAAAAGATAGGACGTTTAAACTGAAGACAGACGGTGTCAAGAATTTATACTGTTCGACATGTCAAAAATGGATGACAGAATTATACGTTGATAGACATTTACAAAGTAAATTTCATATTACGAAGAAACTATTCTCAAAAAGTAAGCGTAAAGTTAAAGGACGCAGCTGCAAACATTCAAAATCAAGCTGTAAATCGAGTGAGACGTTGAGTGAGACATATAAAACGCCAGATAAAAAGGATTACGAGTATTTTGTTATACAAGGAGGCACGATTAAAAAGTGTATTCAGGATAACAATACTTACAATAAAGAGGGCTATAGCGACTTGGAGATAAGTCAAGCTTCTTTAATGCGTGATAAAGTAAAGAAAGAACTATACAGCGCTAACGAATCAGTAAATCCAACGCTTGAAGAAGTTCCTCAAAGCCAAAATGTTGATGAATCATTAGGTACAACGTTTGAAGAAGTTCCTCAAAACCAACTAGGCGTTCCTGGGATAATGGATGACTGGGACTTTGAATCCGCGCTGCAGGGTGATGAAAATCCCGCCAACACATCTGATGAAAGCGCGGGACAGTTTCAACCGATGTTGTCATATACGACACAAAACGAACTGAATACCGTCGTAGAATTTCCGATTGAGGTGCTCAATGGTAGGTTTTCATCACATGTATGTACTGTTTTTCATGACAACCAAATTTCCTATTATAAATGTCAAGCATGTAATCCAGCCACCTATAAAGACTATGAAAACTGGTAAACTTTATAGTTGTTTAGTTTAAAATCAGTTTCAATGGATCAGGCAGGGGAATAAAAGTTTATATTTCAATGTTGTAAATGCGGATACTTTTTTCTCTCATGGAGAAATCTTTTACATCATTTACGAGTGTGGCATACATGTGACTATTATTCTAATAAATGCCTCTGTTGTGAACAAACATTTCAAAGTCGAAAAATATTTTTAGAACATTTAAAGAGATACTGAAAACAACATTGTGAAAGTTTAATAAGCATTTTTTTATCAACCACGAATTATGGAAGTGTGCTTATTGGAGTCATATTTCAAGCTTTTTTATGCTCAAGAAATTTTAAAGAAAATGGAGAAAGTCCTAATGATAAAGTGTGACGGATGTGTTATAAACAGTCTATCACAGACGGATCACTCGTGCTTACGGTTATCTAAAAAAGAGCAGATAAAACTTTACTTCGAAGACATTCTGCTCGAGGTGGACGAAAACGAGATACTAAGAAACTGGGAACATTCCATTTCACAGCTGAAAGGTGTTGATGAAATTGTAGGATTGTATAGACTGAAACTTTATTGTCGTGACTGGCGCGAAACGGATATGAAAACTTTACAATGGAAGACTGAAATGATAAAAATGGTTGCGCAATTACATGCGCTAGATACAAGATTAAGTTAACGCATTACAGGAAACAGTAGTGTGATTTCTCCTGTTAAAACAACATATATGAATATATATACATATAGTCATGTATTTTTCTGGTTTTGGTATATAGCAATAAAAATATATTTAAAAAAAATATTATCTTGTTTCTCTCTACTACCCCAACCTCCCAAATATTTTACTAAGGTTTGAAAAGATTTATATAACAGCTGTTTGCTGTTTTCTGTCATCATTTTGATATCTATCTTCATAATGCAGAGTGTTGTTAAGTTGGAAGTGGATTCTACAGCTCAAGTGATAGGTTAGTAAAATAGATCTATGAAATAATTTTATATAATGAAAATGACACTCTGCTTTTGAAAGAAGCTATGACTATGATTTCCAGAAAATTTGTTAGCTGTTCTTTTGTTGCAGGTCCCAGCAATGTGGGAAAAAGCAGTTTCATTTTTCAATTGCTGAAACATCTTGATGGAGCTTTTACAAAGCCAATTAAAGCCATCTATTATTGCTATAGCGTGGATCAACCACTGTACGCCCAAATGAAAAAGGCTGTACCCAATATTACGTTTTATGAAGGGCTTCCTTCAAAAACTGAATTGCAAAGTTGGCACATGGATGAACCGAGAGAAAAAGTCTTAATTATCGACGATTTGATGACTGAAAGCGCCAAAAGTAAAGAAGTTGTTGACATCTATTGCAAATACGCGCATCATTATAAATTCTTTTGTTTTCTGATTTGTCAAAATGCGTTCTGCCCTGGCCGCGAATTCAGAACCATCAGTTTAAACACACACTACTTTTTTCTGTTTAAAAACAACAGAGATGAATTACAAATACAGACTTTAGGACGACAAATCTTTCCTGGTCAAGTAAAGTACTTCATGGATGCGTATAACAAAGCTACTGCAGAGAAATATAAGTACCTTCTTATTGATCTGTCACCGCATTCAAACCCTCAATATAAACTTCGGACAAATATCTTACCCGGGCAGTTAATGACAGTTTATCAGCCTGAGAAGGCGGTATGAATCCATTAATTAAAAAAGAGAAGGACTTTCTGTTGTTGCTTCTTCATACGTCTAACAAACAGAAGAAGGTATTACTTCAGAATATCGAGAAGTCGCAGTTAACCGCAATTGTGCAAATTGTTTATAATATAATGCTAGGTAATCGTTCGATAGGTGAAAAAGACAAAAAACGATTATCAAAACGAAAAGTTATCATAAGACAATTTGTGCGCAAAGGAGTTCCACTGAAAAAGAGAAAGGAATTGCTGTTAAAATATTATACCTATATTCTACCTTTCATCGTGACTATCAAAGGTGAACTTTGATTTAAAAATGGCGCGTGAACTTGTGCTTATACCTAAAAATAGATATGAACATTTGCTCAAGCTTACCGAAGAATCTAAACAAAGTATACAAAGTGGTGGGCAACTTGAGGCAGGAGACGGAGATTGGCCAACCTCCGATCTCAACTCGGAAAGAGAAGATTCCACTGAGAAGAAAATGATGGGTAAAAATGATCTTAACTCAGAAAGAGATGATTCCATTGAGAAGAAAATGATGAGTAAAAATAAAAATGAGGAGAATACCGAAGAAGTAAAGAAACCTAGACTCTACGTGGATAAACCAATATCAAAAATGCTATTTGACAATTTAAGGGTAAAGACACATTTAAAAGTAAAAAAGAAAAAAGGCGCTAAGATAAATAGAAAAACGCTGACAGGATTAAAAAGAAAAAAAAAAGGCGCCAAATCTAGATGGATTAACTACGTTATATAAAAGTAAGTTTTTTTGTATATAGCTGACACCTGCTCTGCTTTTAATTAAAATGTAAATTTGATATAGACAGTTCCATTGAATGACCACAATTTGATTACTAAACTTAACAGGTGGTAGATTTATCAATTTCCAGTATTGAAAAGAAATGTAAATTTGATATAGACAGAACACAATTTGATTACTAAACTTAACAGGTGGTAGAATTACCAATTTCCAGTATTAAAAAGAAATAGGTACACACCCGTTTCTCTAAATTAATCACATGTGGTGATAATTAAATAGCGTTATTCATTATATTAAATTTGAATTAAAGTTGAACGGTTTAATTATAGTCGAGTTTCCGAGCATTTATCATATAAACTTCTGGTATATTGAAAAGATGTCATTTTTTAAAACATTTGATAAGCTGAAATTGTACATAACGATCTAGTAAATATTTTTTTTCCCTTATTTTCAGAAATTATTAAATGTGAGAGGATGAAAAGAAATCTTACTACAAATCACTCGGATGAAAGTAGTGAAGAGGAATTTAACAATCGAAGGAGTAAAGAGGAATTTAACAATCAAAGGAGTAAAGACAAAACATTCTCGTGTGGTATATGCCTTAAAGCTTACAGAAGTAAAAATTCATTAAACAAACACATGCAATGTCATACGAGTAGAAAAGAATGTGAGTTATGTGATAAATCTTTCGCTTATTTGAGCGCTTTACGCGTACATCAGAAGACTATACATGGAATACGTCATGAAAAGAAACGAAAGACGTTTCCTTGTTGCTTATGTCATAAAACTTTTCAGAAGAGAAATAATCTCACGCAACATCGTGATACAGTTCATAACTGCAGATCTCCAAAGCAACAGCAAAATAACTTTTCATGTAGGCACTGTGAGTGTGAATTCCAAAACTACCCCGAATTATTTCGACATGTAACTCAGAGACATCCGTTAGATCAACAAGGAGGAAGGAGAGCAGAAATACCTCGTACACTTGATGTAAACGAGCCCGCGCAGGATCACACTGAACAACAAGTCAATGTTACAATTGATAAGACTAATGCTGATCATGTTGCAGCCAATATTCAACGTCCCGAAAATCAGTTACATGAAACCGCTGACGAGTCAGCTTTGAGAAACGGTGTGCAGAACAGACATATTTATCCAAGAGGCAGCGAGAGATACGATTTAATGATTTTTTTTGGTAACATCAGAGATCGAATCACCACATTTTTACGTAATCGTGTACAAATACTTGGAGGTATTAAATGGAATCTTTGTGTACAAGTAGAAATGCAGAGAGATGAAGGAGAAGATGTTATAATAACAAGTCCGTATTTCAGAAGCCTTTCTTACTCCACCTTGTCAGTGGAGGATTTGAATGAACACGATTTGAACGAGGCCATGCAAAAGATGTATGCCAGTCTTGAAAAATACATACGTGAAGGATCAGGCTGGTACGTTAAAAGGGTTTTAAAACTGGAAATTCATACTGTGGTATACAAGCCTATAAACGCTTCAACCTACATTCCATTACCAACATCTCTAACATTAAATCATAGTCTTCTAAACATTCAAAATGGAGATGATAGATGTTTTTTGTACTGTCTGTTAGCATCATTACATCCCGCAACGACGGAGCCACAACGTGTAGACCAATATTATCGGTATGAAAGTGAAGTTGACATGCACGGTATCACCTACCCTGTTACCATACCACAGATACGCAAGGTGGAAAAACAAAACCAGAATATGTCTATCAATGTATTCACCTGGGAAGAAGATTCAATCGTACCTCTAAGAATTACTGAAATGAGAAATCGCCTTCATCATGTAAATTTATTGTGGTTGACCAGTGGAGGAAAGTCTCATTATTGTTTGATTAAGGACTTGAACCGTTTTTTGTATCGCACGAAAACGCATAAAAACAAAATGCATTTTTGTCCGTATTGCCTGCATGGATTTTGGAAAGAATCATTATTACAGACACATCAACCGTATTGTTCAAACCACGGAGCTCAAAGGGTGGAACTTCCTGTCAGCGGTAAAAATGATATTCTAGAATTTAAAGATTACGAAAAAACTTTAAAGGTCCCATTCGTCATCTATGCTGATTTTGAAACCATTAATAGGAAACTACACACTTGCGCGCCTAATCCTGAGCATTCCACGACCACAGTGACAACAAAACTTGAAGTTTGCGGCTTCGGATATAAAGTGGTGTGTGAAGATAAGAAATACACTAAACCCACTGTCATTTATAGGGGTGAATATGCAGGGAGAAAAATGATCGAATGCTTGTTACAAGAGCAGGAGGAAATAAATGATATTCTTTCAACCATAGAACCCATGGACCTGATGGAAGAACATGAGGACCTCATTGCAAACGCTTCTCATTGCTGCATTTGCAAAAAGAAATTCACCATTAATGATAAGACTTACGGAAAAATAGTCAGGCATCATAATCATCTGACAGGGGAGATCATTGGTCCAGCTTGTAACAAGTGCAACCTTAATTGTCAGCAAGCAAAATTTACTCCTGTAATATTTCATAACCTGAGAAATTTTGATGCGCATATTTTATGTGAAAGCCTAGGCCTGTTTAAAGACTATCGTCTTAAATGCATTGCTCAAAATTCTGAACGTTACGTTAGTTTTTCTTTGGGCAAGCTAAGGTTTATCGATAGCTTCCAGTTTCTTCCAGCCTCATTAGAAAGTTTGGTAGACAATCTCGCAAAAGATGGATTACAGACGTTTCCTTCCCTTCTGTCCGAATGTGACTCTGAGGAGGAAGCCGAGGTCCTGCTTCGTAAGGGCGTCTATCCTTATGACTATATGGACTCTTTCGACAGGTTTGATGAGCCGTCACTACCATCAAAAGAAGAGTTCTATTCCACCATTAAAAAAGAACATATTTCTGAACAAGATTATCAACACGCGCAGACCGTTTTTGATAGGTTTGCTATGACATCCTTAGGACAATACCACGACCTCTATTTGAAAACGGACGTATTGTTATTGTGCGATGTATTCGAGTCTTTTCGAGAGGTATGCTTGAAACAATACGAACTGGATCCCTGCCATTTCTATACATCACCCGGTTTATCGTGGTCGGCTTTACTGAAGAAGACGGAAGTTCAGCTCGAATTACTCACAGATATTGACAAAATACTCATGGTGGAGGCTGGCATTCGCGGAGGTTTGTCACAGATCTCTAACCGTTATATGAAGGCCAACAATCCGTATCTGGAGGATTATGACTCATCAAAACCTAGAACTTATATGATGTATTTAGATGCAAATAATCTCTACGGGTGGGCCATGGTACAGTCACTTCCGCTTAGTGACTTTACTTTCATGGACAAAGTAGATATGGAAAAATTTGATGTTATGTCTATCCCAGAAACGGGGGAATTTGGATATATACTTGAGGTATCGCTACATTATCCAAGCAGGTTGCATGATCTTCACAATTGCCTCCCTTTGGCACCGGAACAAAAGGTCATTTCCAATGAACAACTCTCGCCATACGCGCAACAATTGTTAAGAAAGTTGAATCATCTAAACGATACTGATCCATTACCTACACGAGGTCAAGTAGGGAAGTTGCTGGCTACTTTAGAGGATAAAAATAAGTATATCCTGCATTACAGGAACTTACAGTTATACCTTCAGCTAGGAATGGAACTCAAAGATGTCCACAGAATATTACAATTTAGACAGGTAGCCTGGATGAAGCCTTACATAGATTTCAACACGGAGATGAGAAAGAAAGCTACTTCCAACTTTCAGAAGAACTTTTACAAATTGATGAATGTTTCCGTGTTTGGAAAGGTCAGTGTCTAAATATTTGTACAAAGTTTTACTGTTTTATATATTTATTATAAAGAAAACGAAATCAAATTTTATTTATAATTTATTAATCCTTTTATTATTCTTTTGTTTTTATTTTATTGTCAGTGGAAATAAAATTTGAGTTAGTTTTCTTCATTTATTTTCATTCTTTATAATATTTTAAGACCATGGAAAATGTGAGGCGCCATAAAAACATTGAGCTGGTGCATACAGAAGAAAGACTTTTGAAAGTCACTGCAAAACCAACTTACAAAACTACAACTATCTTCAATGAAGACCTCGTAGCTGTTGAACTGCAAAGAGCAAAAGTACACTTATTCAAACCCATCTATTGCGGCATGTCAATATTAGGTATATGTTATTTCCTTTTATGTTCTTTTTACAATAATATTTTTTAACATTCTTTTTATTATTATTATTATTATTATTATTATAAAGCGCGTTTTACTACTTTCATTTATTTGCTTATTTATTTACAGATTTAAGCAAATGTCTTATGTACGACTTTTGGTATAATTACATCAAAAAGCGGTATGAGCAATCAGCTCAGCTTCAAATGACGGATACAGACAGCGTCTTATTTTCTTGTGAAACTGAGGATATATATAAAGACATGGAATCATCTGCAGTGTTCTTCGATACGTCTGATTATCCTAATGAACACTTCCTTCACAGTGATAAGAATAAAAAAGTTCTTGGCAAAATGAAGGACGAGACAAATGGGAAACCTATTTCTGAATTTGTTGGTCTTAGATCAAAAATGTACAGTTTTGTTTGTGATAAAAAGGAAGAAAAACGTGCTAAGGGAATCGGTAAGGTTACAGTAAAAAAGGATTTGAAACACGCGCACTATAAAAATACTCTTTTAGATGAGACCAGTGTTGTTTCTTCTATATCATCCCTGAGGAGCCACAAGCATGAACTTTTTGGTGAAACTATTCAGAAAACGGGATTGTCCGCCTTTGACGATAAGAGATATCTCATTAATGCGGTGAATAGTTATGCGTATGGACACTATAAGATCTCTGACGATAGTGTTGATATAGCGTCTGAAAGTGATGTACAGACATTTTCAATCATGCCTGCAGGTGGTCGTTATCAAACGCTAGAGGAAGATGCATTTACGATTGGTGACTTTAAAATTACTCCTTGTGTTAAACTGTAAATAATCATGTAATTTATTCAGTGCAACCTATTATAGACTATATATAAATAAATATATACGCAAGTAAATAAATCTATATAAGTTAATAAACTTAATGTAAAACTTGCTTCGTTGTTTTTGTTTTATCAGTAAAATAATAACAAACAATTAACTGATGTTTCTTTCTATTTATTTTTTATACACAACTATACACTAAAGAACTAAAAACATCTTTTATAAAAAAAGCTACAGGTCTGATTATAATGGTCATTTCCAATACAGTGGGAGTACGCATGAAGCATCGTATCAGCCACGTACTTATCATTAGAATCTAAAGCATATACATCAAATCCATTTATTATGTCTTGAAATGTATATCCAAGGAGTCTTTGGTGGAGAAACAATATACAATACAGTCCACATAATAATGAGTGATCACCCTGAATTTGAACATGATTTAACTGTAAACTGTATGCCTTCATCTCTATCCATTGTTGAAAATAATGACTATTTCGATTCGGCGTTCTACCATAAGTGTCAAAAAATTCCACACGTCCTTTAGCATCGCTGAAAAAGGCGCACCAATGCTGTCCTGGTTTTGTGTGAATGTGCGTGTTAGCGATAAATCCATATGGTGTTCTTGGAAGTTGTCTAGGTAATTTATCCGCAGCGAATACGCCAATGATTCGTCCATTTAAAACGGGATCACAATCAATGATACATTCCAGCTGTGATGTATTCATTTATGAGATAATGATATCTCTTTCTCGGTTTATTTCAAAATAGCCAGGTCCCTCGCTGTAAGCAATGCAGCTTATAGGTTCTGAATTATAATAAAAGAGGAGATGTAATAAAACCATAGGTAAAAGGTTTTCATTATATAAGGAATCAAGGCTTAAATAAAATAGTATTCAAACAGGAAAACTAACAAATATTTAAATACTAAAAAAATATATATACATTGTAAATAAAGTAATTCGAACCTGATAATGGCGTCTTGAAGACCACATCTAACCGCACGTTCCCCGTCTTCACAAGAGACAGATATTCACCGTGGTGTGAAAAATTTGGCTCCAACTGGAACACGAACAAGGTTGAACCGCTTAAATAGTGCTTCCTGTCTAGGAGATTGCCTTCGTCCTGTCTCCACTTTCCGCTAGCCAGAAGCAAATTGGTGTAGGCGCGCATAAAAGCAGTACCTCCGACCTTATCGAAATCTAACTTCAAAGGATTTCCTCCAATGGGTAACCCGTCACAGTATACGGCAATTTGTTGAATGGAGCAATTCTCGAAGTTGAAAGGGTTGGTCTTGTAATCACCGCTTAGAGCTCTGCTTTTAACAAATCCTAAGACAATTTTGTTAGGGCGTCTGCCTTGAAACATGTTTTCCCAGCTATAGTTGGTCAAACCAGTAGACATGCTCACTGATCTCACCTCAACTTTGTCGTATGGGTATAGTGCATTTTGCTTCTCCAAAATTTTTGAGTGTCCGTAGATTACGGCGGGGTTGACTCTTATTTTTTTAGCGAGGATGTAAATATCTTCGATTTTCACGTTGTATTGGGTATCATCTCCCGTGAGCAGACAAAATTCTGGTGGGCTTCTGTATAGCTTCACTTTTACATCTACTTGATTCAGTAAATATCTCTCCATAGAAAACAAATCGTTAAAAATAGGCCCTTGTAAGTCGACTGTTTTTGATTGAGAGATGGCTTGTGCTCTCACAAATAGTCCATTGTTGTTTCCATTAGGATCTGTCGTACCTGGTGAATCATCATCGTCTCTGATAAAGAGTTGTGTATCTAGTTGACTGGTAATCGCGTCTGATCCGTAGTTAAGAAGGGTTTGCATGTAAGCTCTGTACGGGTTGTAATTACACGTGATGGTGGCTTTGTTCTGCAAAGTGACTTCTGTCGTTGAAAACAACGCTTGAAGAAACAGGTTTGCGGGTCCTACCTTTTCCACCTTTACATCCGTGAGAGCCGTCCCATCTGACTTTTCTACCTTTAGTCGCACATAGATTTGTGAATTTTTCAAGTCGAGATAATCCATAGAGTTTTGTCCGCTGATCTTAAACTCGAAAGGGCTATCGCCCGACACCTGGAGATAGTGGCCGAATTTCATCGTAGTAAATATCATTCACACCTCGTTTGTGTGCTAGGTAAATCGAACAAAGCTAACTCCGACACAAGTCCTTCTTTAAACTTTTCCTCATTAAATACAGACATTCTTTAGTTGATTTCAAATATGTCCTTTACTCTATTTGCGAATGATTTTTTCTTTCCCTTCGAAGCTGTTCTTTTCTTAGATTTAGGTTTTTTTTTTGAAACGCTCCCCGCGTTTAAATCCTTTATAGGGTTGGTTTCAGTTTTTTTGCTTTTAGCCCCACGTCTCCGCGGGCTTAAGAAACTAAAGGCAATTCAAAAACACGGGTTCGGATTTTATCCGCCCCCTCTACTCAGTTTTGCTTGCGCTTTTGTTTGCTCGGCCGGTAAAACTGCTTTTATAGTATACTGCTTGTCGCGTGTTGTATTTGATTCGTCCACTGGAATGACAGATAAACGCCTACCAGCTCCCGTTTGATTCAGCACCGTTTTTCCGCTACTAACTCTGTTGAAGAAGTCCACCCACTTTTGCGGATTAGGTACATACAGTTTCATTTTGTTTTAATAAAACGGATATTGCTTCAAGTGAAGTGTGAGGTGTAATGGTGATTTCAAGTCTGATGGATAAGTACCGTCTGCCAGTTTTATATAGATTTGAAATTCTCTCAGCTCCTTCCTTTTTACAGGTAGGTAGTATGGCACGTTGAACATGTAATCCCAACCGTTCTTTTGATTTTGATCCAGCCGTCTTAAAAGTGGTTGTTCTGCACCGTGCACAATACTTTCATTGCAAAGGTCTGTGTAAATGTAAAGAGTGTCATTCTTTTTAGTTTTAGGCTTAGAAATGTCTATAGCATTAAACTCTGTGAGCGCAACTACCCATTTACCATTTAATGTTAATGGTAAATTTAAATGAACTTTAAATCGATATACTTGATTATCCGAAAAATAGGCATCACTTTCATCACTTTTTATAAACAAATATTTATCCATGGTGTTCATGGCGCAATTTCCGTCTCGTCTTTGGTGTTATCAGTTCTCATTTTAACTATTTGAAGTTTAACAGTGAAGTCTTTATTCATCTCCCATATATATCGTGTCGCTTATTTCAGCAGCAATGGTTTGATAAATGTATTGAGATCGTAGTACTCTAGTTAATAGTGATCGGTGTCTTAATAGCGCATTCTTTTTCCTTCTTCTGTTTACCTGTCCGGAAGCTATAGTTCTCATGGTAAGTCTTTGATCTTCAAAGATATGAAGATCAGGTTGGTAAATGATTATAGATTGAGCCGCTAACCTCCTCATAATTTCGCCTATAGCAGCTACCTGCTCAGAGGTAGCTTGTTGAATTAAACGTCGGTAAGCACTTGCTCTGGCATTTCCTAAAGTAAACAAAAAGTTCAATTCACGAAACACTCGCGATCGCTCCATAATAACGTTTAAATGTTTATGGTTTTATCTTCAGCGATGTCTTTGATTTCATCAGCATCTACCCAGCTATTAAAAGCTATTGGAAACCCTTGCCATTCGACGAAATATTGGAGTTTCTTGTTCCTTTTTCTTTTTCTTAATATACGCTCAATGAACCATAAACTATTTTCGTCTTTGTTCACCTTTTGAAGTTCGTTAGTGTAAAATAAACCTTTAATAATATCACCTTTCAAATCTGTTACCTTGTACATAGGAATACCTTGCTTTAGAATTCTTCCCGCCACTTTAAATACTTCTGTGGTGTACTGTTCTTGATAAGCTCTTTGAAACGGTTGTTTTATGAAACTTATGCGCACGAGATCTCCCACTTTAAAATGAAAAACAGGTTTAGCAGTACCTGTTTTAGACTTTTTTAAGTACATTCGCGCCCACACGTCAGCTTCGTTATTTTTATTAACATCGTTTGGAGCTAAACCACTTAAACCTTGATGAGGTGTTGCGTTGTAATTAGCCACCGCCTGTTGAAGGTCATCTAGGTACCGGTAGGTTCTCTTGTGACGCATCATTCGATACAATTTTTCTTTCAGTGTCCTCTGAACTCTCTCAACAAAATTACTCTTTGGCGGGTTGTTTGTGGTAAAAAAGTAGATACCCATGTCTTTCATATACTTTTTAAACCATTGGTTGGAAAACTCGCTCCCTTTATCAGCGCGAACTTTCTGAATTTTCGTCGGAGACACGTTCTCTAAAATGTCTTTCATGGCACTCAAAACCACCTTAGCACTCTTGTTTTTCAGCGGCCTTACCCAAAGTTTTCTAGATAAAATATCAATGGCGCAAAGTAGAAATCGTACACCATCATTCTCATTAGCAAGATTCGCCATTGATAGGAGATCTATGTCTAGCTGTTCACCAATAGCGGTAACACGCACATTTGCCGTCTTGAATTTATATCGTCTCGACTTTTGTAAGGAATAGGCATCCTGATCGTTTAGCCATTGTTTGATATAAGTTTTTGAAAATACTCCGGGATATTTCTTATCTAGAATATGAAACAATTTCTGAGCACCCGCGTACGCGCCTGGATTTTTTGTCTCAAAATAATATTTATGTAGAATTTTTTCCTTTTTTTCACTATCCATTTTGATGATGTAGTATTTCCACACTGATGTAATCTTATAGAAGCAAGGGATTTATATAGGACTGAACGAACGTCCTAGATTGAGAAGCGCTTATTTTAAAAGCCAAGAGTAACACAAATAACGAAGTTTCCTAAAAAATGTTTCCTTATCAAAATGTTTCCTCATCAAAATGTTTCCTCATCAAAATGTTTCCTCAAAATGTTTCCTCAAAATGTTTCCTCATCAAAATGTTTCCTCAAAATGTTTCCTCATCAAAATGTTTCCTCAAAATGTTTCCTCATCAAAATGTTTCCTCAAATGTTTCCTCCGTACCCTCAGTTTTCCTCTACTAATAAGGAATAAGTCAATTCAATGTGTCGTTTCCTATACATATCTACATACTTAAAAGAAATGATAAAAGGTTAACCTTTTTCTTTATTCCAAGTTCTATAATCGGAAGCATTGTTTTAACCACGTGTATAGCTGTTCCTTCATATTCTCTCACAAGACCATGGGTCTTTAAATGCTGGTTTTGGCTATTATTAGCTGCTTCGCGTACCTGCAGTAAAGAGGAATGCGCTTGCCAATTTAGGTTGATTTTATTTATTGTTCACATAAAGACTTCACAGAAAAAATAATTTGACTATAAATATTAGAGAAAAAATCTTGAAAACAATATTTGTTTATTGTATAGTTTTTTTCTACGCTTTCACGAGCAATAGCATTGATATACTCACTCACTCACTCACCAACTCACTCACTCACTCACTCACTCAATCACTCACTCACTCACCCACTCACTCACTCACTCACCAAGTCGCGTACGCACTCAAGCACGCACTCACTCGCACACGCACACAGACACTCACGCATTCACGTACTTCTATACTCGAACGCCCACATATACACTTACAATATCGCATGCACGTATTTTTTTACGTATGAAAACAATGTTTAATTTGAGATAAGTAGTCATACGTTAATGTTAATGCCTTTAGAAGTATAAGAAGATACCTGTTTTGCTATTTTTGGATCATCACGAAGTGCCAGGTATGCAAGCTCTAGAAAACGGGCAGCTTCCTTTTGAGACAAAAGCAGCTCGAACAACAAATTTGACTCAAAAATCTCAGTTGTACTTTTCACACACTGTGTGTTCTGTAAATGAATGAATTTTTGTTAACATAAATATCAATTAACGTTTATTTAAAATGTGTATACATGCACCATAATTTCCCCACAATGCTTCTTGTTAAATTCTATCAGTATCATTTGAAGTGTATATCTTAAGTACAGAGTCATTGCATAAATTCGTAATTAGTAAAACATGGAAAAGAAGAATTAAAAAGTAGAAAAAAAGAAGAAATTAAGCATATCATCCATTCTCAGGTGCGCACCAACATGGATTTGTATGCGTCATTGTTTTTACATTAACCTGTAAAACTTATCTCATTAACCCATAGTTTATGATTTTTTTTCTTTTG
Source organism: Ruditapes philippinarum (assembly GCF_026571515.1). NCBI lineage: Eukaryota > Metazoa > Mollusca > Bivalvia > Venerida > Veneridae > Ruditapes > Ruditapes philippinarum. Next base: position 36,762 of record NW_026864033.1, read on the forward strand.
TAACTAAAATTGTGGAACGAAGCTCATAAACCAATAAAGGTTGGCCCGACTTTACGGACGGACAAACAAACAGACAGAGAGATAACGCGAAACCAATATCCGTCCTCGGACGGAGGATAAAGTTTAAATTATTCGAAAGTGTAGTTTTAATAAAAAATATGTAACGCGTCTTAAATAAATAAGGAACTGATTCCTTATTCCAAAAAGGAATAAGGAATAGGGAACTAACTTTATGTACATCATTGAATTCTCTATTTTGCTTGGTCTAGAGCAGGCCTTGTACTAATTGAAATGCCCCAATCTTGTTAAATGTATATGTCGCTGTCCAGGAACATTTTTTCTTGTCTTTCTTTGCTGACAAAACAATGTACAGATAAACATAGACGAAATAAAAGAATATATTATCAGCAACGAAGATGCAACTTCGTAGATTGGTGTGCTTCCCCCACAGTGTATTGTGTTTTAGGTAACTATAAAGAGCAGTCTGCAGCATTGAAAAATAATGCACTGAAATAATCATTTGGCTTTTTTTAGTATTCGCCGAGTTCAGGTCTTTAGCCGAAGGGTCGCCAGAGTCTTATGTTTAAAATAGCTATGTGCTATAACCAGGGATGTAGTGGATATATAAGCGGTGAAATGACATTTTATTGTACTACTATTGTCCTTATCTAAAGTTATGAAGATGACATCACGTACATGTATTGACACGAAGTCACGAAGTCTAACGTGTCGCTGTCTTAAATAATTCAAAAAGATCTTTACTATTAGAAAAACAAAACATAGCCTGGCTCTCTATTGTAATCAAGGTGGATTTTATTTCCTTCATTCATTGTTAATTTTCTTATTCTTTTTTTCTTTTGTTTCATCATAACTTAAAATGAGATATAATCAAGAAACCTATCGTTTAAAAATGATCTTAAGGACGACAGTACAAACATATTTAGTTTTAAATATTTTAGCTATTTTGAAACGGTAAGTTAAAATTTAGTATCGTGCGATCATTTAGGTCCCTTTGAAAGCGTACTATGTCAATGTTAAAATTTCTTTAACAGTTTTTCTTCTCAACTCGACTCTTTCAATTTTCATCCGAAATAGTTAAGATATTTCATTCTAACGTACATAAAAGAAAGACTCGCCAACTCATTGAAATAAAAGAATTTTCTTATATGACTATACATTGGTCTCGTTGTATATTTATCTATGTTTTATATGTATAAATGAGACTGCGTATAATAAAGAATACGTGTCATTGTTTGCAGAGGTATTCAATTTATTTCTATACTCAATAAAATAAGACAGTAGAAATAACTTTTATATTTGGTAAATATTCTTTTTTACGGTCCAATAAACATAAGTTGAATATGGTTTGTGACGATAGAACTGCAACTATCTGATGATTCATAGGGCACAAATTATTCAGTACAATTTGAAATAAATATAAGATGAATGAATGTTACTAACTTAGAAATAATATACTGACTTTTAACTTCAATGGAAAATATTAATAGCAATCCCATATGATTGAGTTACAAATCCAACGTTGCAGTCAGGACTTAATTTTGTATATAAATGTAAAACCAATGAAATAAATGTTTAGTTTTCACTGATTTTGGTTCTGCTGGAAGATGATTGTAATAAATTGCACTTTTTCCTGTCATTAATAGGATTTTGACGTGGTTTATAAGCATTATAACATTCATTATTCAAAGCATAACTCTATCTGCAAAAAGAGATTTTTAAAGAAATTGTTTATATCATTTTTTTTACATTGTGAACGTCACTCCATGGCTCTGTAGAAATGTCGAACATTTTGTTTTCAAGTTTAATTTTTTAAAACCATACCGTCATAAAATCTTTGATTACTCGGATTCCAGACCGAAACAACGATAAAATTATTCTCCCTAAAATTACTTCCCGTTGATATACCCAGGCAATGTAATTAATTTGCTCAAAATTCGCGTACTCCCTTTCCTCAGAACCTTTAATTGAGTGTGTGTATATACATTATGAAAATAGGTAACACATATTCGAATAAGGTAACATCCTACGCATACCTATATAATCAACCAGCTACTGGGTATATCAAATTTTGTTGATCGATCTATTCTCAAATTATTGATTTCATCTTTAAAAAAAAAAAAAAAAAAACCTGTTCTTTTTATTCGTATTGGCTTATCGGTAGGTAGGCCACCGCGAAGGAAAATCTTATTGAGTGAATAATCGGTCTAAGGTCAAGATTTCAGTTTCCCTTCGGGATAATTTAAATATGTCAAAGCGTTTTCTGAAATCATTATTCAAATAGATATCAAGACTTAGTGCACTTGTAAGCTTTGAGCGATGAAAAATACATGTATAAGTAGAATGATGTACGTGCGTAATAACTGACACTTTAACAATTAAAAAAAAAAGATGAAAAAATAAATATTAGTAAATTATAATTAAAAACACTTGATTTTAGCTTTATCTGTTTAACAGTGTGTCAAAATTAATGAAATTATTCATTTAAACTTTGAAATATTTGCTGAATGGCAAATAATGAATTCAGAGAAGAATAACTGTGTGATCCGGCCATTTATAATGTTTAGCTTTTTTTATTTAAAGAGAAGGTTATTATCGTAGTGTACAAGCAAATCTTACATTGCACAGAAATAAGCTATTTGAAAATTGAGAACGAGAAAGAGAAAGAAATAGAAAGTTATAAACATATTTTTTATTTATCTTTTGTGCTTAAAATTATTACAATAGAAAAATGTAAATAAATAAATAAATGTAATTAAAGATCAGATTTAATTTAAATAGCCGTTAAAAAGAACCATTTAATTTCTTGTGAAGGCCGACCTCAAGATCATTCTTTGCAGGTCAAATTCTACTAAGTGGTTAAGAAAATATAATTTATTGAAATTCTGGATAACGCCAACGGGCGACCGACGGACGCCGGTCACATTGCTATAAAAATATTCACATTCAGCAATGTATACTCATTTTAGCTGAAAACAAACTTAACATGATTAAATTATTAATATATAAGACTTACATTTAAAATTGATGGAACCACAAGGAAAACAATTAGACACAAAGATCTACATCATCATTATAATGATAAACATTTAAAGTATGTATATGCGCCGAAAACTCGAAAATGTAGCCTTATTCAAGTGGAAGGAAGAGTTAATACATTCGCAACTTCTCACCCCTTTGTATTATGAATGATTATGATTGCTGATTTACGCCATGTCGTATTTTCGCTTTGTTGCCTCGAAAATTCGGAAAAGCAAAAACACGAATAGACGACAAAGTTGGACTTTGTGGTCTCTTTGTGCTTTCGCTTTTTCGCATTTTCGAGGCAACAAAGCGAAAATACAACAGAAGGAGGACGAGAATACGACATATAAAATTTGTCGTATGTTCGCATTCCATCTGTCGTATTTTCGCTTTTTCGCATTGTTACATTTTCGCATTGTTGCATTTTCGCTTTTTCGCATTGTTACATTTTCGCTTTTTCGCATTGTTACACTTTCGCACATTTTCGCGTTCCGGTTGCACTTATGCATGATATCATCATCTGAAAATACCTAAACGTTACAGCTTATGATGTTTTTTGTACCATTAGTTTATTGTTTCCCTGCGTTATGTACCGTGAACTAAGAGAAGCACAGCATAATACAATTTGATCTTAATACAATATATTTATAATTTTTATGAATTTTAATTGTTCTCTTATTGATATTCGTGCAATATGGGGAAGACAGAATGACAATCAAGAGATCTTTGAACAATCAGGAGATCTTTGTTTTAAAGACTTGAGGAACGCCTGACAACATGGTATAATGTAATAATGAACAAAAATGATTTTGAATATTATTATATATATTTTAAATGCATTAGAATCCACTATGACGACCAAATGTTTTCATATGTGGTTTTCTTCTTTCCTTTTTTATTATTAAATAAAACCATCAAACTTTTTTTCAAACTTAATCCAATATGCTGCCAAGTAATCAAATAAAGTATGTCTTACAAAACTCTAGTACTAGAATTAACAGACATTATAAAATGTTTTCCTGTGAAAATACACCTCAATCTCAGACATATCTATTTTAAGATGTGTGTGGATAGTGCCTTTATCATCACACCCGTCAGCAAAATAAACTGATAATCTAAAGATGGTAGGAACAAATTACTGTATTTATTATAATAATTGTTGCATTAATTGATTAAGACAGGTTTGATTTTGGAAAAATGTTCATCCTAACGGCATTATTTAGTACAAGCAGGTAGTTGGGCTTACTTACCTATTTCGAGAACGCTGAATTCATTTTTTGCTCTACCACGGCTTTACTTTTAGTCCTTGATCTTTTTAAAATCAATTCAAAATGGCCGCCATTTTTTTATTTTTACTTTACTTATCCTATAGGCAAGATAAAACACATACTTTTTGAAGAAATTCAATTGAAAATTTTGCTTTTATTAGTCGGCTGAAGTGTGAACGAGAAGAGTAAATGAGGAAAAAAAGATAAATGTAATGCGGCAGCCATCTTAGATTTAAAAATGGCTGACAATTTCCTTAAATATACTGTTTAATATTTAACGTAAACACGCGCAATAAGGCTTTTTACTTGGCTTGTTTTCTTTTATTATAATAAATAAATGATGACTTTTTTCCGATAATGTCGGAATTTTTTTAGATTTCAATTTCTTTTATTATAATAAATAAATGATAATTTTATCCGACAACAAAATATATAAACTTAAGATATAGGTCACGAAAAGATATTGTATTATAGACAAGACCTAAAACAAATTATATTAACACACATTTTCTTATAATGGCACGAACATTTGAAACAATATACCTTTAAATATTCGTAATGTTAATAACTTTAAATGTTTTAAAGAAAAATACAAAACATATCTTGATGTTCATATGAATGAATGAATAAATGAATGAACAATAAATGAATGAACGGATGAACGAACGAATGATGCAATATACGTATATGTTTTACTTTTTCCCTCATATAGACGTGTTTTTACGGCTTTTTGCCCCCTTTTTTGAGGCCTCAAACAGTGAAAAAATGCCCTATTTAGGCCCCAAACACTGTTTTTCATTTGAAAAATGTTGTTCAAAAAGTAACCACTTTTTCCGCGCCGACCCCATCAAAATGATATATGAGGGGATTACCAGAAGGGGGATCTGCCCCCCTTCTGTTTGGGGGGTTCGATGAGGCGGTAGTCCCCCTCATCGCCAAGAAAAAATATTGGACATGTGACAGGCTAAAACTGGCCTCAGGTCGATCTTAGGGTAACTAGTAACCGACGCTAAAAGCCCTTAACTCTATCTCAATTCACTGAAAAGTATCAGGTTTGATTGGAAAAAAGACAATGCAAAATAGTGATTTTTCGCGATTTTGAGACGTCTTCCCCCGACCCGTTGCCATGATGACAGGAAATTTACGATTGAGCATGCTGTTACAGAGGCTATGGTTCAGTCAACATTTGTGCCAAGTTCCAACAGTATTGAAACATTTTTCATAGTTCCATAGCAGTTTGAACTTGTAATAGGAGACTTTTAAATGAAAACGGCATTTTTCACAATATGCTCATGGGGTAAAAGGTTAAACAAATTGTTAAGTGTCGAAAGTACATGAGTTGTCTTATTCTAAACATTACATATTATACATTCATTTTTCTAACTATGCATGTTCTGCTGTTGTTGTTTTTGTTGTTGTTGTTTTCTATTTCAGAAGGCCACATTGGAAATAAGATATATATGATTGCTATTGTATGTGTCTTAATGTGTAACCTTCTTTAAATAAAGATATTATTATTATTATTATTATTATTATTATTATTATTATATCAGTGCAGTGATACTAATTTAATTTAAGACTTACCAGAACATCCATTAAAACTAGATACTTAATTGTGCAAAAAGGTCACAAGTTATAGACCTTTTTACAACACGATTTTCCATAGCAACGAATGTTGCATTTCGCGCATGCGCATTCTGCGTAAGGCAGAAAGCAATAACGATGTCTACAGTTTATCATACTTTAAGGCTTTAATAGATGCTGTTTCATGTTATGTCACCCAAAAAATATTAATTTTGGGATGACTTAACGCGGTAAGTACAGAAAACGTGAATTTTTTTTTAAGAGATCTACGAAAATGTGCGGGAGTAATAATTCAATGGTCAAAACGGGCATACACATATCTTTGTTTAAGGTATCATTAGACGACTTTTCCATCAGTAATTTAAATTGGAACAGCAGGGTGTTAAAGATAAAAAAATTTATTACCCCTGTATTACATAATATTACACAATTTGTATTGTACACTTCCTTTAAATAACTGGATTGGTCAGGCGGCAAGTGTCAAACAGATTGGCACCCGAACGTTTGTTCATTGAACCGGGACGTTTAAATATCATGATATAGTTAATCAGTTACGCTTATTAAAATGGTAATTTATGTAACTTTTAAATATACCGATCAATGTTTATGGATTTTGAGAAGAGAAAAATTGTGTCACGGCATAATTAAAAATAATATGTATTACAGAGAAGCGGATAAAATGTGTGTGATTTCTTTTCCAAACAACCCATTTTAACATCTCAAGATTTTGAAAAACATAATCAATTATTTAAAATCTATTTATGTGACTTAAATTTTTGCATCACAGGCAAATCGGATAAAGGATAAAATCAGGTATATTGAACACTTAAAATGCATTATCACCTGTTCTAATATTTTTTCTGAATGATAATTTATCTCCATTTCATGTTATATAATTTCTTTTATTTTTAAATGAACTATTTCAACAGCAAATAAGTTGACGTTTCATTTGCTAATAGATATATTTCCACATCTTCTTTAAAAAAATGATCTCAGTGTCAGTTCCGTGATCGTAAATTCTTAAACAAGTGTCTTTTTATGCCTTTTTATGGCATTCTTCGCCACAAAGCTATAAAGTCATCTTTTCTATATTCGTGTTAAAAGCTATTTTATAAAATTTTCTACCGTTTACCTTGAACTAACTCGGAATTGTCTATGAACTTTTACTATATTTCTATATAGGGCGAAGGATTTCTTGCCCTACGCAGATTGCGCATGCGCGAGAAAATAAATTCTAATTCCGGTCGATTTTTCATAGCAACGGACCGCGTCGTAAAAAGGTCTATACCAAAATAAATGTTAATCATATTTGCGTTTTCATTTTGATGTTATCTTCATACTTCCAAGCATAAAAAATGTTTTTTTTAAACTATTGCAATGTTTTTTTTAAAATTAGTTTTTATTGCCTGAGGCTTGAGGGAAGCATGCTCAAATGTCTGTCCATCCGTCCGAGCGTCCATATGTGCCAGTAAGGTATATCTGACGGTTTCCAAGTTGGCGTTGAGATTAATTCCAAAATACGCCCAACCCAAAGAATTAATCATTGGTTATAGGGGGGGAGGGACGCTGTTTTTGTAGTTTGAAAAAATGATGAACATCACAAACTTCAGCACATATCAACTCAGTAAGAACATGTCTGTCTGTTTTTTTTAAGTCCCGTCAAGCACTGTCATTCTTGGATGGATTTTAAAATAAATTGCACGAATGTTGTGGCACATCGGGACAATGTCACAAGCTAGTCAGAGGTTTTAAAGCTCAACGCTTCAAGTTAGACTTGAATGTGCTTGAAAAACCTCAGCCCAGTTTAGGGTTCTGTCATTCATAGTTGAATTTTAAAATAATTTAGCATAAATACTCGGCCGAAAACATATACATTTTTATATACTTATAGGTAACGCAGGAATGTGCAAATAACTTAAAAGTAACGCCGAAACTGTGCTATGCTATTGCCAAAACGAATAATACAGTATGCAAACGAACCAAAATATTTATTGATATTCTAAATCAAATTTAGAGAAATGCATTAGCGCATACGGCTGCTAAAACGTTATACTTTAACCAGCTTTACAATTTTTTAAGAAATATGTTTACTTCATTGGATCATTCGTGAGATAGACAACCAGATTACCGTTTTGAAGGTGACTTTTGTGTTTCGTCAAATAAATATGTACATTTAACGCATTTAAATCATTGTGTTTGTTTTCATATTCTGTTTACCTAAGACAATTGACATTTGACCTACAACAATAGAAGGAAGCTGGTAAAATAAGATTTAGCTATTTTTAATGAGATAACCGCCGTTGTTTCAGTGCTGCATTCACTAATTCGACGTTACCTCGTAAAAATGGTCTCAAATACGTTTTATCTGCTAAATTAAGTGTAATATGACACGAGTAGATTTGAAAACGTTTCTGGTACACAGAATATAAAACTTCATAAAGTAAGATGTACGTTATTGTATTCAAAGATATAAACGGAACTAAAGATCGCCATCAATACGCTAGTCAGGTCGTCATTTTCACGAAATTCAATGATTTTGAAAAATAAACATTTTCATGGGTTTATTTTTGATGAGGTTCACAGTAAATTGTCTTAGTAACCGTATGCGCCAATTGATTTCTTCCAATTTGATGTACAATAAAAATATTGGTACGTTACTTATCTCGGTGCTCGTTTTAGCCACTATTTTGCACAATTCTGTGTTACTTTTGCACAATTCCTGCGTAATTCGCACATCCCTGCTTTATTGGATATACACGGTGTTCCTGGAACGACAATAATTTTGTGATAATGTGTAATATGAAAAGGAAATGGCATTATATATATTTTACTCTGTATTATTCATTTACCTTAAGACATTACAAGTCCGTAGGCTGTTTATGGTTCAACAATAAAAACAGTTGTTTACGAGTCATTTTTTCCAAAGTGAAACATTATAAAGCTTAAAAGGTCATTTACATTTATTCAAGTTTACTTATATTTCAATTACGATAGACGATCTGATTTTAAACCATTCAGGTGCATAAATCTAGGCATGTTTAGAGTTATTCTCTGAAATAAATACGACATTTTATAAACATATTACAAATAAAAGGTAACCAAAAACCGAAATTAGGTTTTACTGTTGGCACAGGTTGACAGAAAATGTGTATAAACACATTTGCGGATGGTAATAGTATGATGCATATTTTTCATAACTGTTACAGTAATACCTCTACAAATTCTTTAAGATAGCAAGAAGTATACACAAAGTACATGCATATTATACAAAAAGTAAGAAAATGCATCATAAACCTCACAGATACAAATAATATTGAGCAAAATCAAAGTAAACAATAGTTTTAAAGTTGACATATTTTGTATAATGAAAAGCTATACTTACACACATGTATACAGGTACAACTGTTTGAATAATGCATATTATGTTAAAATATGAAAACAAAGATCATCAAAGTAGGCCGGAATTTAATGAATTCATCCCCGAAAAAAGGCAAGTAGCTCTACAGGAAACTAAAATATTGGAGAGTGCATAAAGACAAAGCCAAAAACCACTTTACGTGTTCTATTTTGGCCGCGTTGATGCGAATCCAATGCTACGATGATCATATCGCGATAAATGATATTATGCTAAAATCTATGTCAGTCGCCATAACAAATAATGTAGTAAACATAAATAAACATACCTGCGGGACCAAGTCTTGTGAAGCCGACATATTCTCCAAACTTTATCTGTACTATGATATCGTAATTGCGCTATTGCGTTTATATAGAGAAAATATGATAAACAAGATCAACAAGAAAAGGCGGAGTTCAATGAACGCAAACCCCTCCTTCTTCCTGATGTAAAGTTTAAGGTTTGGTTTTATCAATGTTTCCTTGTTGTATCGTTTCCACTGATGACGATAATAGTTTCGGTTGCATTCAGGATCGTTTTTCAAAAAAAAAGAAAATCACTTAGAGGAACTGCAAAATTGGATAAATATGGCACTGGTATGATACTTAGATCTTTTGAATAGTTTATTATTATTATATCTTATATATCCGATAAAAAAAGATGATAAACGTCGATTTATATAAAACATTTTACAACAGATGAGTATTTTCAACAAATTAAGAATTTTCAAACAAATTGCTAAAAAAATTGATACAAAGTAATATAAAAATATTTATGAAAAATACCATACAAAAACACTTCATGTTTAGTTTGAAATTTGCTAAATTTATTTTTTGCTCGGCTTTATAGAAATGGAAACAATTAGAATAAAAGCTAGGCGTCTTACGTTAAAGGCCCAGGATGTCAAAAAAATCGTTTTATTTTTATTCCTGTAAAGCTTTTCGGTTTTCATGTCATTTTAGTTACTCATCACCTGAATCATAGTTTGCGTCTCTTTTTTCTCTGGGAATATGTTCAGTTATATTGATTTAGTATATTTTGCATAGAAGTCAAAATACTTCTTTTTTTACATTTTTTTATAAATATTTTCTTATTCATCGTTACTTTCTTTAGGTCATACATGTAAGCATCTAACAAACCGTTAAACCATTATTTGAATATTAAAAATGTTATGTTTGCTTTTTAAAATAAGAAAGAAATACATTTGTTTTAGAGACGTAAGGTGCCTTTAATACGACAACGAAAAGTCACGGCTTATTATTAAATCATATAAGTAACAGGATAGTAGCAAAACTGTATAACATCAATTATATTCCAGTAAGTTTCACATTGACACATATGTACAAATATTTCTTGTAAAATTAAATTTCGGTCACGTAATACAAATATTAAAGCTTGGATAAGTCATGAATAGGTAATTATATTGGTATTATATAAAATATTTGTGAAAATGAAATTAGACTTTAAATACATACAAATAAAGTGACACCATAATGTAAAAAATGTGTAGAACGTTCACTGGTTTATGGTGGCTGATTGGCGCCATTCGTGTTTTCGCCCCGCGACCCCGCCAAGCGAAAAGTCGGGGGCGCGGAGCGAGATTTAAGAAATAAGACGGCGAAGTCGCGAGACGAAAACACGCTAATTAGCGGGGTCGCGGGGCGAAGTTTGATAAATAAAACTTAGCTGCGCGCTCCCGCTAATTAACGTGTTTTCGTCCCGCGACCCCGCAAAGCGAGAAGTTGATAATTATCATGTTAAAATAGCAGGGGCGCACAACAAAAACACACTAATTATGGAGAGCGCGGGTCGAAGTTTTATAAATAAAACTTCATACCCGGGGGATTGCGGAGCGAGATTTATGAAATAAAACGGCGGGGTCGCGGGACGAAAACACGATAATTTGCGGGGGCGTTCGGCAAAGTTAAATAGATTAAAATTCGCCGCGCTCCCTCGTAAATTAGTGTGTTTTCAGCCAGCCAAGCAAACAGTCGATAATTAACAAGTTAAAATGGCGAGGGCGCGGAGCTAAAGCACGCTAATTATATGGAGCGCTTATCAGCGTGTTCTTAAATCTCGTTCTGCGCCCTGCGGGGTGAAGTTTTATTAATTTAACTTCGCCCCGCGCCCTCGCTTATTAGCGTGTTTTCGCTCCGCGACCCTGCCATTTTAACTTGTTAATTCTCGACTTTTCGCTTGGCGGGATCGCGAGGCGAAAACACGAATGGCACAAATCAGCCACCATACTGGTGTGACAAAGTTTCTTAAATGATCGAATACCGGGATAGATAATTAACATTCGTATAACAGAACAGAACAGAACAGAACAAATAGTTTATTCAGATTTGTACACAGTACATCATCTTGTATATACATATCAATAATTATATATGTCAACGTGAGATACAATAAGAACATAATTATTTTTGACAGTAATGGTAGTAATTTGAATACATATAAATCAAAACAATTAATCATGTATAAGGAGAAAGAACATGTATTAGAGTTATCTTTCTACAGTTAATACTGAATTTCTTAAGCAAGAGCGTTTTGATGAACAGTGATAATTGTGTGAGCTCGGTTTTATCACAAGAATTCAAAAGATAAATTTATAAACAGATGGTCTTTTTTGACGTAAATATCCTTTTATGTATTTTTTCTTAATTCTGAATAAAAGCTGCATATACATATAAAATGATATTCATCTTCTATATCTAAATTGTTACAACATAAACAATATCGTTCATTTACGGGGAATAGGGTTTCTATAAATCTTCCTGTTTGAATTCTTAAGAGGAAGACCACTCATGCGTAATTTACAAAAAAAAAATCTAAATCCTTTTGGTAAATATCTAAATATTTCTCATATTCAAATGTACTCTTAACATTTTTATAAAAATATAAAAAGGGAACTATTTTCTAAGTTAGCAAAACCATTCTTGTTTAACAAATCCAAAATGCGATTTTTAAACTCTTGTCAAAAATATGTTCTTATCTATGTAATTTATTTGATCAAAAACATATGAAAATCCATAAGCATTCAATTTTTTTTTTCACATTTGTGACCCAGTTTACACATCCACTCTTGCTGTCATTTAATGCTAATATTATACAGTGTTTTTTAATAAGATATTATCAGTCTCAACAATTTTCATCCAGTATTTTATTATTCTTATATATCTATTTACATACAATGGGTACCTTCCCAATTCGCCATAAACATATGCATTACATGTATTCTGTCTCACTTTTAATAATCTTTTGCAAAATTTTAAATGAATTCTTTCAATTGGCTTCGACTTAGAATATCCCCAGACTTCACATGAATAGTTCAAAATAGAAACAACAAAAGCATCAAATAACTGACAAAATAACTTTGGACTTAGATCATATTCATTACATTTACATAATAACACATTCATAGCTTTAACGCCTTACCTATCAAAATTTCCTGATTCAATAAAAAGCTACCAGTGTAGTTAAAAAACTGTTTCCCAAGTAATTAAAGTCATTTACCACTTCAATTTTTTACCTCATAATACCAATTCTCTTTTGGTAAGAGCCCCACCCCTTTTACAGAAGACCATTATTTTTGTTTTTGTTGTATTTACTTTAAGACCCCCAGTTTATCACAATAAATTTTTAAAGTGTCTAAAAGTTCTTGAGTTTCCTCAGGTGTCTGACCTATGATGGCCATGTCGTCAGCAAAACAACAAAGAATTAAAACTATATCCTCCAGTAATAGACCAGAGTCGACACTGTTTTGTAAAAACAATTCTAAATCTTCCATAAAAAAGAGAAAATAGCAGAGGAGACATTACCTCCCCTTGACGTAAGCCTACAGCATAATTAAAATAATCAGAATAATTAGAAAATGACTTAACACATGATTTTACTTTTTTATGCATATCCCTTACAATTCTAAGTATTTTACCTTGTATACCACAATTGTACAATTTTAACCATAATCCATTTCTATAAATTGAATCGAAACATTTCATCATATCAACAAAAATAACATACAATCTTTTATTATTATATAAATAGTTTTGAACTAATGACGTAGGAATAAATATTGCGTCAACAGTAGATCTACCTTTACGGAAACCGAATTGAGCATCTGAAATAGTATTGTTATCATTACAAAAGCGCTCAATTTCTTTTATTAATAACAGTAGTAAAAAGTTTAGATAAACAGCTAACAAGCGTTATACCCTATAATTATTCACTTCATTTTTATTTCCCTTCTTATGTAAAGGTAAAATTACACCTTCGGTCCATTTGTCCGGAAAAAATCCTGAATCCAGTATACAATTAAATAAATCACATAAATGCGATGACAAAATATCAGCACTTTCTATAAAATACTCATTTAATAGGCAATCATTACCACACGCTTTGTTACGCTTCAATGATTTCACTGCAGACGATATTTCACTCACAGTTATAGGCAAGTCCAATTCTGGAAATGCATCATTATTAGAATCAAAATTATTATTATCACAAAACAATTCAGCGTCATCATTGTAACAATAAAACATTTCATTGCAAATATTTGAAAAGTATTCTTTAAATTCATCAAGAGGAATTTTATTCTCAACATGGTTTTTCTTTTTAAAGTATTTCCAAAAATCCCTAGGCTTACTACTTTTTAAAGTTTGTATTTCAAGCATTTTAGTTTTGTAATACGCATTTTTTTTCTTACGTATAATATTTTTATACAAAGATTTTTGTTCACACAATTGTATTCTGTTAAAATCTGTTTGATTACAATTAAATAGCCTCAATTTTTCCAAATAAGCAGCACGAGCTACCATGCAGTCCCTATCAAACCAGTCTGCTTGTTTCATATATGATTGTGATTCAAAACAATAATTTTGTTTAATATGACATTTTTTTGCAAATAATGGATCAGCTACATTACGTAATACATCTGTAAATTTATTAAGAGCATCGTTAACAGATGATCTATTATTATGATCTAAATTATTCACAATATTATTTAACAATGGTAAATTGGCTATAATACCAGATCGAAATTGCTGCTTATGTATTTCGTTCCATTTGTACTTAATCTCTGTATAGCTTAAATTATTATCTGGTACGTTTTTACATAATAACGATACATGTAAAGGTGCATGGTCACTCCATTCATTGAACGAGTCGACCGAAAAATCAGTGATCCGTGAAAAGTTACGTTCATGACATAATAAGTAATCTATGACAGATGTACCGTTTTGTGACATAAAAGTATAATTATTAGAATTTCCGATACGGCCGTTAACAATACGTAAGCAACATGATTTACACATATCTAGTAATCTTGTACCATGACTATTATGGTTTTTGTCGATTGTGGCCCTAACAGGGGTGTTGTCGAGATCATAATCTATGTCATCTGTAAATAAGTTAACTTTATCATAAACAATACAATCATTTTTGCTCCCCACTCTGCTATTAAAGTCACCTAAAAGATACACAACTCCTAGATTTTCATAAATAAAAACATCATTTCTAACGTTTCGAATAAATCAACATTAAGAACATTGTATACAGGCGAATCTTCACACCAAATATAGACTCCACATAAATAGATATCTTCTTCATTGTTAAATAATGTGCGGTCTAATTTTAACCAAATAATAGTATCGTGATAATTTTTTTACAATTTGAATACCAGGGGATAAATGTTCTTTGTAATACAAAACTAAACAACCGCTACATCTTCGAGCATTCCTGTTTTGAAATTTTCTATAGTAATGATGCGAAACATAACCGTTAAGAATAATATTGCTGAAGGAATTGGTCCATGTTTCATACAGAAAACAAATGTCACTATAAGTAATAATATCTAAAAAGTTTGAACAAGACTTTTTATCATTCGTGAGCCCGTGCACATTCCATGAAATAATAGAAAGTTCCTCTCCTTCATACCCCTAGTCCCTAATTGGACGTCCATCAATGTACAAAGTATCGTACGCAATCCAAGCTTTTTTACCCTGGTCTCTGGCCTCCTTCATCTTCGGCACTAACTTCCGGCGTTTGGCGATGATTTCTTGTGGAAATTGTTCATACATACTGAATCTCGTACCGTTAAGATTTTTCCACTGCCGACGAACAAACTCACGATCCTTGAAAAAAGTGAACTTGGCAACAATAGTTCGAACATTACCTTGAATTTGATGCCCTGGAGATCTGTGTACTCTTTCAAATCGAATACTGTCTGCCATGTCTTTTGCTATTTTCAGAGAAGTGTGTAAATGGTGTGTAAGTTTTTGCTCTGTCTCTTCCGGCGTCTCGTTTTCTTTACTAAAATCTTCTGGGACATTAGTGAAAATCAGATTATTTCGCATAGACTGCGATTTTAGATACGCTACCTCTTCCTGTATATTGTCTCGAGCTTGTGATAAGTCGTCCACTTTGCTGGCTAGAAAAGCTGACCCTATATCAGCGTTTCCACTTTGTCCTCTAGACTCATAACTCTGTCCTCAGTTTTCTTTGCCCTTTCCTCCATTGCAAGCCATATACTTTTTAATTCCTTCTCAAACTCCCCTACCCGCTTCTCTAATTAATCGAGTTTTTTCTCGACACAACCAAGCCTTGAACTTATATTCTGAAGGCAATTCATTAAATCCTTATTTGTTGGCTCACTGTTTGCTGCCATATTTTTGAACACAATATTCTCAGGTTCTGAATTTATCTCAAAAACATTATTGCTATCAACATTGTATAAAACTGCATTGGTCTGATTTAACAAGTCACTAACTGAAACATTATTATCTGAATCACTTTGTTTAAACAGTTTTCTATTTCCATCAGTTAAATTGTCATTATCACTGCTATTCCTCTCTTTCCTTTTTTTATTTCTTGATCCACCCATACTAAATAATACTTGAAATGTTTCACTATAAATCCGTACTAAAGACTAATATTTTTATTACATATATATCCTTTAAAATCACAAAAAAATGAATTTCTCTTTGTTAGAATTTGAATTGTACGTCCATTTTTACTGAACGATCACGTGACCTTTTATAACAACCAAATGTTATCTTAAATTTAGGTTCACATCAAGTCAAACATATTTTAGATTGCGTTCGGCCAAAACAGTGATCCAAAAATAATTTATGTAGAAATCGAAAGTACAAAATGTCTACATTTTGGCACAAGTTCGGATTCGTTTATATTTGTACATTAGTGAGCATTTTTAAATTATAATTGTCAGACATTTTTCATAATACAGTAATAGGCTTTATTTTCCTGAATGACATTACATTCGGTATAGATTATCAAAGATTACACTCTCTGTTTTGGTTTACAATTTAAACCGAGGTTATCGTGTTTTTCCGATTGTTAAAATCAGGTATGTATACAATCCTGTTAAAATTGAGCACCGGTTAATTTATGTGAAAAAGAAAAGAAGTCAGTCGAAGGATAAGTTTCAAAATCCTGGAGATGCCTAAAAATTCAGTATCATCGTTTAATACTTCAAATTGTTGTAATGTTGGTGATGGTGATTGTGCTGGTAATGGTGGTGGTTTTGATGATGTTGTTGAAAATGATGGTTAAGATAAGGACGTAGAATATTACTGTAATTTTTTTTATACTTTATCGAAATAACTTATCACAATCGTATGTGTTTTAATCAGGGGGCGTGGACGTTAACTTGCACTTTCTATTACCGTTCTAGAGCTGACATTTTTGTCGTTGTGGCCTTCTTCGTGAATTCTTTATTTCTCTCTATTTGTTCATGCGGCGAGAGTATGCCTATTTGATACATATACTGGTTTAAATAAGTGCATTTCACCCCATATAGAATACACATCTCAATGACAGCTCAAATATTAAGTACTTACAATTTAGAACATGTGAATACATATTTTGTTCGTGCTTATATGTTTAAAACATATGATATGTACAATGCATATGTAAATGAACAATTATAGCTCTTTGTTTATAATTAACTCCATTTTCACTCAGGTAATGAGTATTTATACAGTATACTTCAATACAACTACACTCGAAAACTATTTATTTCCAGAAAATCAGATCTTTACCGGATAAGCTACAGGAACTTTCAAGAAATATAAATGATCCATCCACAAACACTGAAATCAATAAACTTCACCAGAAAGCAGAGGGTGTTTGTAATTGCGTAACCAAGGCGTTTACAGTTACCGGAAGTGATGTATTAAAAGAAAAGGAGAAGCTTTCACGAGTGTCTTGTCCCAGCAGAGTTGATATTGAAAGATTGTCACAAACGTTAGTTGCATTTAAAGGTGATCTTCGTACTTGCACAAACGAAATCGTTTCTATAAAGTCGAGCATCCATAATTTTGTTGGTGTCAATCGTTGTACGATGAAATTAAAAGAAAATGAAATCAAGGCAGCTAAGACCGAAGTAGATGGATTAGATAAGCAGATTCAACTTACACAAAAGGAAATATCAAAATACGAGGATGAAGCTTACAATGAGGAACGCGGTGCTGTTGACCTCGAAGACCGAGCTAGTGATCTTCGACGTAAATCAGAGGAACATAAAGAAAAGGGATGGCTATGGGGCGTTGGATCACTGTTAGTAGGAATAGTGTTTGCACCATTTACATGTAGGTGTACTTGTAAAGTTTTTTTATTTATAACAGCAAAAAGCAAACATCTCATATAGCTAGGTATGACAATTTACCATGTACATTTGTAGATTGCATCATGCTTTTCAAACCAGTAACATTTTCTTGTTCTGATGGAGTTTGCAATGTTACAAATAAATGATAAAACAGAAAACCAAACAGAATTAAACAACAACATAGAAAAAATCCATCGACGAAATATCAAATGAAACAAAAGACCGAAATTTTTTTAGTTAAAATGTTGTATGTGTGATGCACTTAAATTATAATGACTTTCTAGTCAGTCCCAAACAACTTATGAATCAAAGCCAATGTTAAATTACTCACTGATTGGTCAATATAATGTTAGGTGAACCTCATTTATACAGGCATGAAGTCTAATAACTACAGCTAAAATATGTTTCAAAATTGACTTTCAGTGGGTGCTTCACTCGGAGCAGGGTTGGTATCGGCAGGCGTTGGCATTGCCGGGAACTTTAATGACGCTAAAGATTGTGTGTGTAAAGCTGCAAGTCTTAGAGTTAGTGCACAGGATAAGAAGGAACTGGCTAAAAGAAAGGGGACATTAAAGGCAGAGTATGAATCAAAAAAGTGTACGAAAACTACCGAGCTTAGAAATTGCAAAACAAAAATCGGTATGTGTTTTTTACTTATCTCATGCAACACAAATTTAGTGTTTTTGTTTTGTTTTTGAATTTAATGGCACATGTGTCTTAAGTTTATTTATAAGCACCATTACAGCTGAATTTTGTGGATTTTTAAATTTTTTGTTTGTTTTTGTTTGGTAAATGTTTCATTTATTTTAGACGATCTGGCAAGGACGTGTGATCGGCTAACCAGCCTTGAAGGACTTCTGACAGAGTCAATATCAGGCTTCGAACGTGTCATTTATATTGCACAGGTAAACAAAATGCAGAGAAATGATTTGATTATTGATGATAAATTAAGAGAT
The DNA here is from genome assembly GCF_026571515.1 of Ruditapes philippinarum. Lineage (NCBI taxonomy): Eukaryota > Metazoa > Mollusca > Bivalvia > Venerida > Veneridae > Ruditapes > Ruditapes philippinarum. The sequence continues at coordinate 55,629 of NW_026864033.1, forward strand.
AAAACATCTTTGTATTTTAATAATCAGCAGCATGGTGCAACACATGTGATGGTAAACATTATTTGTTGTTTTACGAAAGGCTGGTAAAGTGGTAAAGCTTAACATTATCTCATAATTGCTTATACATGTGTGTTTGATAAATATTTGATAATGAAGTACTTAGAAACTATCATTATTTTATCCCAATATATGATGTTATATTTGGATGTCAGTAACATATTCAAGTTATTAGCCAATGTAAGTATAAATATGACTTTTTTAAGGATTTCGAAAACGAGGTTCATCGAACATTATTACAAGGCGATGCCTTTCAACTCATAAAAGAGGTATTCCAGGAATGTCCAGAGGAACTACACGACGAAGCACATGATCAAATGCGCAAATTGAAGGTTAGCTTAATCTCAATAATTGTATTGGTTTTTTCTACTTTTTTGTACAAAATATGTCTATCTAGATGAATGCTTATAATTTCAGAAATATTTGAATGTCATATTAAATATCAAGTAATACAGTCATTGTAAATTAAAGATATGCGATGCCCATCTCTTAGTTAAAAACTTGTATTGCAAAAAATGTATCGGAATCTAGGGTATTGCTACTGAATATGTATAATCTAAATAAGAGAATGTACAAACGACGTTTGGAAACTGTATCCCCTATAACTAGTCAAGTTAATTAAATATTTTCTTTTAAAAACTGCACACTACTCGTATGCAATTATACTGTGTTTACCTATTGGGTACAGTTTAAAACGTAACATATTTTCCCTCTGTGCGTACTAAAAATGTTTATTTTACATAAAAACGACTGTGAAGAAATTTTAGAGATATATATTTTGTATTGCTCTCCTTCTAACATAATTTATACAATCAGTTTTAATTACTGTTTGTAGTGACAATTAAAATTGCTAGGTAAATGGTAGCGGAACCATAATAAAATGACTGTATCGTTTAAAATTAAGAAAATTTGGACGTTTACCAACAAAACAAACAAACATTTTCTGTTATAGTCCGAGCACGATAAACATAACTTTCGTCATGTCTAAAAATAGAAGCACAGTCCATGAAAAGATAAAAATAGGTAAACTACAGGTGATTAACCAAATTATTTCCATTAAAGATATAGAGATAGTATTTGAAGACAATTTAACTTCGACTGACTCTATAGCGTAGTAAGTTGAGCCACTTCTGCAAATGAAAGTACATGTGGGTTCGAAACTTCGTTGAACTTTTTTCTTTTTTTTATTCCAGATTCACTGTAAAACACATAAATATCAGTTTGACAACGTACACATATGATAACACAAAAACAAAATGACGCAGCTTAATACGTGTCAAAGCACAGAACGCGAATATCCCGTGCATAAAATATTTCATTTATACATGTATATAACTGAACAAAAGTTTCGTTATTGTCTCTGCTTCAATAACAATTAGAGACAACATGTTGAACAATTTTGAGCCTCGACAAATTGAGAGAATGATAAGGTATTTATTGTAACTATTGCATATCTTGAAATACATTTCCATAAGAAAGATTAGAAAATGAAGATACTTTGCTTGAAAGTAAAATAATCATAAAAAAAACGAAAACAAAAATATATAAATCAAATTTAAATAATCACATAAAAAAACATAAACTTCGATAAATTTGTACCTATAAGAGCTTGTCAGTCTTGTGTCATAAAACAAATTTATAATTGAAATGCTCTACCGATTGAGCTATAACGGCAACCACTACTACTTATAACTATTATCAATATATTGGTTAATCAGTCTTGAATTGCAACCTTTCATTTACCTTTTTAGCTTCAAAATAGACTGCTCCATACTATTAATCAACATGACGAAAGTTCTGTTTATCGTGCTTGGGTGTAATAAGAGCAACAGATTGACTAATTTATTGTGACGGGTAGTACACCGTGAAGCTATAACGGTAACAGTTTGTATACCTACGGATTAGTTGGGAAAAACCCACATTTGCCGAGTACCAGATAACATATATTATTTTTAATCCTTTTTATTTGTGCATACTTTCTTCAATTTCAGTTTAAGTGGATTGAGTTAGAACAAATGTTTCTCTTCAGCAGCGATCGCCATGGCATAACGTTTTAAAACACATCTTGTTACGAAGAGACATTTAAGTTTTCTGCATTCTAATGTAACTAATGTTTATGACACTGTAAAAAGTATAAGAATGATTAGTCCAGATTCAAATTACCTACCAGCTTTAAAAAATATGTTGTGTAAGAAACGATGTAAATATGTGTAAATATTGATAAACTGTGTTTTGCAGCCTTTTAATGCTCTTGTATAATGTATTATCAAACTTTTGCATCAGTATTTCACTCTTACAATTTCTTAAATAATGTTATTGCCCTTATGAAACGGTGTATCATGCTTAAATACAATTTTAGGTTTTACTTGTACATGCTAAGCATAAGACGTAAAGAGCAATTTAAATAACAAATATGCAATGGTCAAAAATCGAAACCTTTAGGAACGTCCGAAACAGAATATTAGAAATATTATATTGACAGAGTGTATTCATTGAAAGTTGAAGTACATACAAGTTACCGTCCACGGCCCCCTTGCACCGCCTGAAGTAGAATGCACATCAAACATGAAAATGATCAAAATTTGGATTGATGTTTTCATACAACTGTTGTCATGGAACAGTTTTAAAACAGCGGAAAGTATTATAATGAGTATTGAATAAAATTGTGTTGTACGTGAGCCTTAGTAACAAAGTCTTTCATGAGTATTGAATACATGAGCCTTAGTAACAAAGTCTTTCATTGGTTTTTGCAAGTTGATATGTTGAATTCTTTTTAAAGTATTTTGACAAATGTTTACTTTATTTTTTTTGAAGTTGTCAAAACCTCCAAAAACGCATGTTTCTGATTGTATTGAGGAAACAGAAGCAATAAAAACAAATTAAAGTATAAATTTTGTTTTCCTCATAAATTTTTTATACCTTTGACTCATGTTTATGTTTGTATTATAAGAATCATTTATATCTGCGTTTTATGCAAACATGTATAATCTGTGTAAGCTTGTTATGTATTTATGATACCACTCACGTTTCAGATATTTAGCCATAAATACAATACAGACTGGAAATTCAGTATGAACATTAAATCTGAAGATGCCATAAGTATTGCATATAAATAATTGTATAAGATATTTACTGTATACTTTTAACAGTCAATTTGTTTAGTATAATTGCTAATTGTTGTTATATTATTTGATATTTTTCTTGCATTTAGATATTCATTGACGCATATTATAAACAGCATAGTTTTCATTTCTACTTTGTTTGAAATGATTCCTTGTGTTTACTTTTATTTGTTTAAAACTGTAAATATATGTTATTATATTATGTTTGAAAATTAAATAAGCCAATTTTTTTTTATATTAAGGATAAGAGTTATAAAAATAACTTTTTATTTGAGATCATTATTCTAATATTTCAATTAACCATAGAAGATAAATGAAGTAATCAATTATTAGTAGAAGAATCTGAAACCAACCTGCTTGCGACCTCATCTAAAGTCGGCAGTTACATAATAAAGTTTTATAAAGTGTTAATGAGGTGCGCCAAAACCAATATAGTGCGTTTGCGACCATCATTGATCCAGACCAACCTGCGCTCAGGATCCATGCTGTCTCTACTTGTAATAGAGTGTGTAAGCGAACAGCATGAATCCGGATCAGACTGCGCGAATGCGGAGGCAAGTCGGGATCCACGCTGGTCGCAAATGTACTATATTGGTTTTGTCATGGCGCGGCTCATTTCATTTTCCTAAATGAGTGTCAAACTTACCTCCTATTCAATTATTACACAAGGAGCACTGTGTAAAAACTCGAGATGCATTTATTCAACAATTACCGATTAAAGATCAGTTACTCACTCTCTCGTATTATTTGTGTTGTTACAGTTATTACCCTTGAACAAAACAAAATATAATTAAACTTTATAATGTAAAATATCAAAATTATGTGGCAAAAATACAATTCTCAAAAAAATTGCTATTAAGATGCAATATCTTATGTATTTGCTAAGACAAAGTAATGTTATAACTTATACAAAAATGTGTGCTTTGGAATAAAAAAATTAAAAAATAATTACTGTGAAAAAGCAATTATAAAATCATTTCCAATGAAATAGCAGATTTGTCTATTTTATAGAAGTTAAATACGAGGGTGGATCAATATGTTATGCAATATGGCCAATAAACTTAACAAAAGAGCAAATATTATACAACTTTCTATTTTAACAATTCGGAATAATCTCCTCCTAAATAAATACAATATTCAGAAGCTTAATATCCATTTTTTCCACATGAACCTCCTTTAGATATACCTTTAAATAAGTGAAAAATGGTCGAGACAGGTTCATTTCTGCACATGTAGCGATGGCCTGCAAATTGTTCTTTAGTCTAGGAAAAGGGAAAACATCACAGTGTGCCAAGTCTGGAGATTACGATGGGTGTTAAAGGACACTCGTTTGCTGGAGAAATAATCACTTACAGTAGCTCTTTTGTGTGCAGGAGCGTTTTCATACAGAAAAACAGGCCTCTTACACTAGTCAAAGGACGAACATTATTTCAAATTTTTCCTCAATATTTCTTAACACAACATCTCTATAATACGTGATTGTGACAGAACGGCTTCTGGAAACATTACATATTTTCTGAACAATTGTCAACCGCTTGGCAATGCATGGCAAACGAACATTTTAGTTGACCCAAATCTTATTTTTAAAAGTTTACTAAAAAAATTTCACTCGGTTATACTTTATCAGACGTTATTCTGTGTTGGTCTACTACTTATGGTGACTTTGTCTTATTAACAAAAGGGACTTGTTAGACAGAGGAATTAATATCTTTCTTGTGCTTCTGTACTTGCTGCGCTTCAGGACCTTCAGTACTCATGGACTTGCTGCGCTTTTGGACTTGCTGCACTTTTTGACTTGCTGTGCTTCTAGACTTGCTGCGCTTCTAGACTTGCTGCTTTTTTGGACTACCTGTGCTCCTGGACTTGCGTTGCTCATGGAATGCTGCACTTTTGGACTTGCTGCGCTTCTAGACTTGCTGCACTTTTGGACAAGCTGCGCTTTTGGACTTGCTGCGCTTCGAGACTTGCTAAACTAACTAATTATTTTTCTTCTGATCTTCAAATAACGAACACCAGATTTCTTTATTTTTGCTCAATTTATATAGCAACGGCAAGAACTTGATATATAACAATTGACGTGACGTCACAATATAATCGACGACGCAGTAAAATTAAACAAAAGTGTGACGCACTTAAATACTAATAACTTGAGTTTAAATAGACGTATCAACATGAAATAAAGTGCAAATTAAAGTTCAGCTAAATCTAAAAACTGATATAAAATGAATTTAATCAGATTCGTATTGCTGAAGCAATCATAAAATAAAACGATAAAATATTAAAAAAATCAATCTTGACAATGAACTAGGGGAAATTTTTCACTTATATCAGAGATCGGCATTTCACAACGATTTTAAATACACCTTTTTATCAAGATGCCTCTGACTGTTAGTTTTTCTAACTTTTGTAAATCTCAGAATAACCTGTGTAGAAATAGAAACAAATTATGTTCGACCTGAACTAAAACGATCTGAAAAATAGTTGAATATATATTATAGTATTGTCATCTTGTATTTGCAAATTTAGTACAAAAAACACTTCCTATGAAATGGCAATATCAAATTAATTTTCTCTCTCAAGCAAAGTTTAAGTTGAATGTTGTAGACTTGTTTTTATGTTGTGAAAAGTACATGTATGATTCACCAAGTCATCAGCACTAAGGAAAAAGGTACGCAATTTTCAACATTGACGATATTTGAATAAAACTTCCCAAGGAATTTTTAACATTGACGGTATTTGGATCAAAGATCTAAGGGAATTTTCAACACTTACGGTATTTTAATCAAAGATCCCCAGGAATTTTGAACACTACTGGCTTTTGAATCGAAGATCCCAAGGATTTTTGAACAATAAAGGTATTTGTATAAAAAGTCCCGAGAGTTTTCAACAAAAATGGTATTTTAACCAAGATCCAAATGAAACGGTGCATATTTGTGACGAAGCACGGGACATTACTATACCGCTTTTGCAAAACACTTTACGCCTGCAGGTACAAGTATACATTTCTAAAGAAACGAGGTCTATCGAGAACAATCAAAACAAATATTTTAAGTTAGATTGAGTCTGTAAATAAGTGTAAGATCTCTCACTCGGCAATCTGTACATCAATGCTTTCAGACCAGATATATTTTGACAACTATATTTATTATGAAAATGCCTATTACTTCTCGTAGACAACTTTATGTTCTATAAACATCACAGGTGAAGTACATATTATTTTTAAAAACAAGTCATGAAAAGTGCTATATAAAATAAACAATTTTACTTACAAAATAGCGATATATCTATCATGAATTTAGACTGACAATTATATTACAGAAATGTACACATATATACATATATTTAATACTTATGTATATAAATAGCATATACAATTGCGATTTAATATTGTGTATACATAGAAACTGAATACATACATGTAAGTAATACACTAGCAAGCAAACAAGATAAAACAATACACGAGAACGTGTAATATGTGGGTACTTTACCATTAAAAATTTTAAGTACTATAATAATGAATTTATTCATGTAAGCACAATTATGGAAGGTCAAATTGAATTTCGCTATGAGCCATTAAAATTTGATTTTATGACTATTGTTATTGTTTGTTACCTTTAATGACATGGTTTATACTTGATTCCACATAACAAACACGTATTACTTATAAAGTGTAGAATAATGTTTCATTTATTTTTCCATGTCAAATAGATGTTGCTTATTCACTATATTGATACAGTTTCTCATTATCTCATTGTGCTTATATTACAATATCAGTTTTACAAAACATCGGACAGTTTTTTTTAAGATAAACCTTCCCCAGCAAACGATACACGACTTTGTTATAGACAATAACGAAATAATAAAAGTTCATGTAAGTTATTTACAATACGGATATCATTATTATCCAAAGACATTTTAGGATCATATGATTTTCTTTTCAAGTGCCCTTATATCAGCTCTATGGGCCGCAAGGAGTGCCATTTTTCTTTCATAGAGCTTTGATCCACAGGAGCACCCATGAAAGCGTATAGCTCAGGAAGTTGTTTCACGCTCTCATCAACGTAGTAACTACACATAATTCCAAATGAATTCCACACCTATGGCAAAAGATAAAAGAACAATATTTATTTCAGACAACAGCGTTTTTATAGTTTTCATGGAAGATCTTCCACTGTTATTGTTTTAGATAAAACAACTACATAATATGACAATATATGAAACTTGTTGTAATTACAAATTCTTGTCATCATATGGTTACTATTAAGAAACGATACAATAATATGGTTTTAAAATGTAATGTTTTTAAGTATTTTCTTAAATAAAGAGTTTTTTAATCGGGGTTTTGATAAGAAATAATTTTTGAAACAAATATCTTGTTATAATTCTCACCTTTAAATGGCTTGAATGCAAACATGTGTGGATAAAATCTATGTTTAAATACTGTTTTGAATACAGGTTTCCTTTTAGAATTTGACATTTAAAATAGATAAGTGGATAAGAATCATGTCATTACTTTTCCACTTGCAGTACTGAGTCGTCCATATAATCGGCTAGATCAGGGTCATTTACAAACTCTATAAGAAGCAACTTTCCCTAGTTCTATTCCAGCCATTTTAAGACTCCTCATTCATGAGATACGCTGTTGAACAGAATGAACTGTTATACCAGTTACTCTTTTTTTCAAAGTGAGTGTTTTTTGTCAGTGTTATGACGTAAATTGATAAAATAGATTCATTTTAAAATTTGATAGAAAAAACAAATATCGAGATATTGAAACAAATTATAACTATGTTATCCATAGTATGCTCAAAAACACGTATACCTCTGATATTGAAACGAATAATTACACATTATGCATAAAGGCACATAAGCCCCAGAAACCTTTTATTTCTTCTTATAAAAAGGCAAGATGAACGTTTAAGTGGTGATGGTTTAAGAGCATGATAAATGCTAATCACTTGAAGATGTACATGTAGCCCTGAATAGAGAAATAATCCATCATAAAGAAGCAAAATGTAAATAGGGTAGTATTTTGACTCACTAAAAACACTCAATAACTAAATCTGTATTAATTACTAAAAAGCAACAGAAGCGAAAGATTGTTAATGTAGTTGGCAAATGGGTCGTGTGGGGGTTGCTAAATTGAATGCCGTCTTTCTTTGTTGATCTTGTTTATCATATTTTAATAAATTTTTTTTTGGCATAATGGTCTTTAAAATGCATTTTAAATACATGTATCAATTTTACAGGTTGTTCATTGGCCAAACACCAAGCAGTTATTATTCGCCTGTGCTTTCTGTCCATATATATGTGACTTATAAATTATATAATTAAATGAATGTGATAGTAGGCTTAATAACTTGACATTTACTGTATATATTTATTATGTTTCTGACATATTCTCATGTACATTTGCCCCCCCCCCACTTCAAAAATTAGTCAATAGTCAATAGATAATTAGAAAAAACATAGACATCTGCCCTCACAACCCGCAAAATCACAAGTGTCAGTGTCACATAAGAAGGTATTAGGTGTTCTAGAAACATTAGCTTAATACTGTACATGTATTTATCATACATAATTATAGCTATTATAGATCATACAAAATTATAGTTATTACAGAGGGCAAATATTCAACTTTATTTTTCAACTTCGAGCTGGGGGAGGGAGAGGGCAAATGTTAAAAACTTGGTATCTTAAAACGCGAGTGGGAAGATCAATATCCCAGATTTGTAGTGATCAGTTATCATATCTTTCAAACAAAATGTTAGCACATGTGATTCTCAAATACACACATAAATAACATACTTTCTTAAATGAATTTAGCACACATGTCATGTGCTTGCAATATGCAAGTTTTTACTCAGGTGATATATAGTATATATATAGTCAATATTTAATTATTTTAAAGTATGAATTTGTTTGGAGAATTTTACATTAAGAGAACAATGTTAAACCACATGAATATTAGATGTTTTAGGCAGCATAATTTCATACATGGTCTTGTTACAAGACACAAATTTGTTCAAGCTTCAACAAATCTTGATATGTTTAGATTTCAGTCAGCAGTCAATCTGGTAAGGCCGTGTCCTGCTGGAACAGTATGGCAGTAAAATCCCTGTAAATGTCCTATCACTGTTAAATGGAAATATCAAAGCTATGTTGGTACAAACAATGATTATTTGATCCCAGTGTATACATGCAGTTAAAAAAATTAACTCAAGGACATATGTTCGGTTTTGTTATGAGTAACAGATTTTGTTTATCTTTTCGCATATACGATACTTATGAGAATAAATACATGTTAAGGTAATAACAATGTAAATTTGTTTTAGTTTAATTGTGTTATAAGCTATAAGCATGTTTATTGCATCCTGCTCATGTGCTCATTTAATTAACTTTAAAAGTGATATTGAATAATAATCATAAATTGATAGTTGTATACATTTTAGTTATTTTTTCAAAATCATTATAATACACCATATGGCAATTGTTAAAGTTCATTAATATTGTACAAGGTGCCTTGAAGAAGTATTTCATTATCATTCAATATCATATTGATAAAGATTGTTATAGTCATTTATAAGAGTCATAAAGAATATATTGTGAGTAAATTTACAGGCTAATGTCAGGTGGTCAGAACTACCCCGGTATTAATACCAGTGTTGAAAACTTATTTTGATAAAAACAAAGACACACATCTTATTCTACAAACATCCAGTAGTATTTAATAGTGTTGTTTTAATTGCCTCCCCTGACCGTATCCCAAAAGGGAGGTAGTTATACTAAAATTGGACGGCAGTTTTAATTTAAAAGGTGCATTACTGTTACATGCGACACAAGTTGAAAATTGCAAACTTTTACCAAGTCAAGGGCTATGACTCTAAAAACACTTAATTAATACACACGAAAATACCCCGGTGCACAACTACACATGCTGATCTACATTCCTGCAAAGTTTCATGACTGTAGGTCAAATACTTTTTGAATTACATGCGACACAAAAGTGAACGGACGGACGGACGGACGGACGGACATTCTTACCAGAGCTACATTATGGCGTTTTCTTTTGTTATTTCTTTTGTTCTTTTTAACCCCACAATGCAGAAAATAACCCCACAAGAGAAACGGAATGAATGACATTAAAGACATCTATTGTTATGAGAAGAATAGACCAAACCCCATAATGTAGCTCTGGTTTGTATGGAAGGACGGCCGCACGGACAAGGGTAAATCTAAATGCCCGCCACTAAAGTGGGGGCACAAAAATGCCTCAACATTTTGATACCTTATTTGTATCTTTAACGTATGACCATCCTTACAGTCACTATAAAAACTGCAAATTGGCCATATAGGGCAGATATATGCCTTAAAACACATGCATGCAAAATCTGAACAAACTTTACCGTAAGGAAGTTGAGTAATGGCCACTTATCTGAGCTTAAAGATATTTTCTACAAATATATGAATACTGTCATACACGGTGGCCACACGGTATATTGAACAACAAAACATGTATAACACAGCTTAATACATACAACAAGCACACATTTATACAAAGATATCTTATCTTCTGTTTGAAAAAATGATAGTCTGAACATATTTCTTTTTTTTTTCAAAATTCCGTAAGTAACAATAAATGAGAAAAATAAACATGAATTCTGTAAGTAATTAAAAAAAATCAAAACAATTCTTTCATAGAATTTTCTAAATTTTTTGTATGATAAGTAAAATTGAATGATGACTTAAAAATATAAAGAAAAATATATGTTGACGTGTTGGATTTTTTGTAAAATGGCAGTTTATCTCAAGTGTCAAAATAGCCACACTGTGTTATAAAATATGTATTAGACTACTTATTACACACAGCAAGCATAATTTTATACAAATGTTGTGCAGCCAAAAAACAAAGAAATTCTGTTAAAAAAAATGAACAAAAAATATGCATGCTATTTTGTTTTAAAAACAGCAACTCATAAATGTAATTATTTTCTAAAAAGGTCATATTTTCATAACGATGTGTGAATTTCAAATATGTTGAGTTACAAATATCATATATTCAAAATAACAGATGCCAAATTAATAATTAAGCAACTGTAAGATTAAATATGTTTTTTGTCTCTTTGTCCAATCAATTGTGCTGAAAGTTTTATTATATTAAGGTGATAAAGTCAATTAGGCTGTCTGTACTTAATAAGTTGTTCAACATTATGACTGATAAAATGTCTAGGTGATGATTGTTGTTGCTATATTACCTTATTTTGTATTAAAACCCGATTAGTCATTTTGTTATTTAAGAAACAAAGCAGTTAAAATTCTATTGGTCAGTGTAAAAACGAAACCATTTTTATAAATATTGTAAACATAGAAAAATTGGACAGTTAGGTTTTGGATTTCTAAGTAATAACACTGTGGCTTTCCACTAGAAATACTTGTTATTGTTTTAATATCTATTAAACATCAGGATAATCTGTGCATATTGTATGTGTTATTTGTGGTATTTCACTGAGAAAGAAACATTAAATTATAAAACGGAACATTGTGTTGTGACTCAATCCACCTCAAGTGAACTGATAAATTAGAGCATAATACTTGGTGGAAATCAGTGTCTTTCCTAACCTCTCAATTTAGCAAGCGAAACTTTTCAGATTCCCAATGAAGAAAAACAATTAGTTTCATAATATTACAGAAGTGAAAAATCATGTGGTCAATGTGGTTTCTATCATTATCACAGACAGGAGAAGTGTTTTGCAAAATGGCAAGATGCAACAAATGCAACAGAATTGGACATTTTGCACGAGTTTGCCGACGTCCAGCAGTCAAGTCAAATCTGTCAAAATATCGTGATCAATAACGCATGACATATTTTACCAGACGCAAGACAGCCGAATGCACATTACCATTTTACAATGAAAACATTTCATTCTTTCAGAAGAACCAAACAAACAACTCTGTAAGTAAAGTTTCAACAGCAGAATTTCAGAAGTTGAAATCTTTGACCGATTCAATGAATAAAACCACTAACGGTTTGAAATCAGAAAATTTGTCTCTTATTTTCAAAAAATCAAAGAAAAAGAACTTTGACGAAAACCTGCAGATTGGAATTTCCCTCAACAAATCACAAATATGTCCTCTTAAAGAAATATTGTTACAAGAAAACAACTCGCAAAAAGTAAATAAAATAGGACTGACTCTTCAAAACTAGAGATAGTGGACAAACTTATATTAGAATTTAAGAAACTTAATGACGATTATGAACAACTGAGACTGAAACACAACCAGAAAGCTTATGAAATAATGATGATGGAATCAAGGAAGAACGATCAAATAGATGACCTTAAAGATGAAAACCAAAGCTTGGAGAATGAGATTGCTCAGTTGAAAGACAAACAAAATATCTTTGTCGAAAAAGAGAGAATAGAAATCAAGATCTTTCAACAACATGCGAAATCGGGTTCCCACATAATTTGAGAGAAAGCCAATTTCATCATGGAAGACAGCATGGGCAGTATAACAAAAATAGACGTCATTGAAAGTGTGTTGTTTGCCATAAACCAGTGATATTGATATATTATAAATGGATGGATTTTATTCTTTTCACAAAATCGGTGCTTAATATTCACAATATATTTCTGTAACTGAATATCTTACGTATAGGGTATTCTATTTTAATGATATTTATATTTGTTATATGCATATTAATATAGACAAGACCAATTTCATTTCATTTTACAGGAGTGAAAACGAAAAACGATGAAATTCAACTGAGAAAGAAACATTAATTATATAACAGAACATTGTGTTGTGACACAATCCACCTCAAGAAGGACTGATGAATTAGTGCATTATACATATATAAGTTTATCCAATAATTCTGTATGAAACAAACGATTCTTTCAAAAATGAGTTTTTCATGCTTCTCAAAATCAGCAAAAACATGAATTTTGTAAATAATTATGGATATCGAAAGAATTCTTTCATAGAATTTTCTAAATGTTTCATATATGAGGTACAATTGAATGATGAATTCAAAAATAAAAATGAAAATCTATGTTGACGTTTTAGATGTTTTGTAACTGAGCAGTTTCAATGGTTACCGCATATGCCAATTGCCGAAATGACAACGTTTTATTACTTATCAATGCTATACCAAATGCATTGTTATATATATACAACAAAAACGAATTGAAATGTAAATTTATATTTATTTTGATGTTATATAAAGTAAATAATACTGGACATGTTTTTATAACAAGTCTCTCATAAGGGCTATATATAATTTCTTCACTCACAGTAAGCAAGCATTCAGAAAAAACAAACAATTCTTAGATGAAATTTTTGTTTTTCAGTTCAACATTCTTTAATATATCGTTAAAAATTCTTTGCCCACTTGTCTGTGAGTAATTAAGTGGCGACGCACATTCGTCACTACCACTAGTGGGTGGGACAACGCGTGATATCAATGTTGTTTACCAAAGCTATGAAAAATACTTTATCTGATGTTGTCTAAACGACCCTCATATTCTTCTGACCCGATCTTTTTTGAACATTAAAAAAACATTTATACTGTATTTATTACTTGTTGTTTGTTTTGTAGCTGAAATTTAATACGGTTATCCGAGTACTATTCAACTTATTTGCTATTTGAAGAGTAATGTTGTTTCTATAATTTAATATTACTTAATGCATTTCATAGTGAGACAAACTTTAGACTTATCAATTTTTGTTTCAAATGATTTCTACTGGTTTGGTGTGATGCTATCGTTTTATCTTCGCCACTAATGAAAGCATTAATGTTTTGTGTATACAGCTTCATATGGTGTATTTAGGTAACGGCCTACATAACAGCTTCAAAAACTGCACTTTTATTTCCTGGTACAGCACGCCTTCTAAGGCCAAGGGGGATCTTAGCTTCCTGTTTAACTGTCTGAGGCAACAGTAATGAAATAAAAATACTCAATGAAAGTAGTAATCTAAAATGAAATAGAAATACACTTGTCAATGTCCTGCATCGTTTCCCATAGTAAAAACTCACCAAATACGTGTGTTCATATATTCTTCTACCATTATCTACACTCAAATCTTTCAGTAAATACTTCTTACATATATTTATTTATTTCTATATTCAGAAATATGTTTCTTTCTAAGGGGGCAATACTTATATAAGGTTACTCCAATTATTGTTATTGCATAGTATTGTAAATGTTCTTGGAATTAAGGTTAACAGCACATTATTTGATATTCATAAAATCTTTATTTTGTAAAGAATATTAATGTATTTTCAGCTTGACTATCTAACAAATAGGAGAGCTACACTTCTCACGTTGACATTGTCATGGCATAAAATAGTTATGCGCACTATGCGCACAATTTTGCACTTACATAATTCCAATTTACAGACAGGAGTTCAACACTCGATCAAATATTTGAATTTTGACCGTTGTTGGACTAAGATTTAATATAGAAAATGATCAGGCTTACAAGTTTACCATCCCAATTTTTTCAAAGTCTATCCATTGTTTTCTTTGATAATTTGCATACATTTTCAGCATCATCAAAAGAGCATTCACACACAAGCGCCCGGACAGAACGTTATATTAACTAGTTGCATTCCAGGGAAAATTGCATGCGTAATTGTTCTAGATATGATGCTGAAAATGTTTGCAAATACAGATTAATACAATAGGTCTTGTTTAGGCCATATTATAGCCTACCAATAACTCCCAATTCTTACCATTATGCTTGGCGCAAGGCAGATATAATCGGCCATTTTGGACGGAATCCCATGACAAACATTCTCTGACACACTCCCGCCCCGATCTCCATTGATTACTCACCTGATCGTAAAGCAATGGCGTTGGTTTTTGATAATGATAATTTCATTGTAAGAGTATCCGGCAAAATATTACTACTCGTATTAAATCGTCTCCTATTTATAAGTTAAGGAAAATAAAAGATAATAATAGAAAACACTTAAAAAAAGATCTAGTGAACGAGTGAAAATATAATACTTGGTGTTCAAGGGTGAAATATATTTCAAATATTTTTACTTGTTTTGCCGCATAACGTCATGCGTTCTTCTTCATGACATCATTACACCATGACGTCACCGAACAAAACTTTCTCGAATTTTGTTACATTTTCAACTTAAAGGCACATTATGCCTCAGAAATTCATATTTATAAAATTATTTAGAAATGTCAAACATGTGTTTATAATATTTAAATAATTGATTTAGGGTATGCTAGATGTTTCACAGCTGATTGTACAGTAATGTGTCGTAAATGTAGCAAAATGTAAGCAATGCAGTATAAAGTCGTGTATAAATTATCCGACAAAAACAACACGAAAAAAAAAAATAAACGCAATATTATTCTAACACCGGAAGACGAAAATACGAAAATTAAGAAAATAAAGCGGGGCAAAGTTAATTAAATAAAACTTCGCGCCACGTTGGCGCTGAGCGAGATGTACAAAACGTAGGCGGGCGCGGAGTGAAAACACGCTAATACGCGGGGCGCGGTGGAAGTTTTAGAAATAAAACGTCGCACCGCGGGTGCGGGAGCGAGAATTACGAAACAAAATGCTTGGGAAAACACGCAAATTAGAAATAAAAAGAATGAATAAAACCGGGGAGGGGGCGGAGCAAAAACACGGTTATAAGTGGGCGCGCGGGGCGAAAAGACGAGTTTTTAACTACAAAAGCTGCGGGGTCGCGGAGCGAAAACACGCTAATTAGCGGAGACCCGGGGCGTAAAAGGGAAAGTTTTGTAGAATAATTTGGCAGGGGCTGGAATAACAGCACGTTTATTAGCGCCCTATAACAATAAATATTTCTCTTCGCGGCCCAGCCATTTCACAATTTAATCTCGACTTTTCGCCCCGCGCCCCCGCTGATTAGCGTGTTTTCGCTCCGCACCCCGCCATTATAAATTGATAAATCTCGACTTTTTGCTTGGCGGCGTCGTGGGGCGAAAACACGAATTGCACAAATCAGCCACTATAGTGTAACATTAAAATAAAGACTTGATCACATAGATAAAATAGCTTGAACAATAAGCATTTTCGTAACATATATAAAACTGTTTATGGATCTGATGAAGTCGGTGACAAAAATATTTTATCACAATGTAAACAGATCAGGTCTTCTTTCAAATCATTAAACTTGCGAAAATAGAATCGATTTTTATATACAAATTGAAATATATATCCCAATATAATTTTAGTCTACAAAATAAATTTCATAGGCTTATCTTTAAACTGATAAGTTTTGTAACTTATTTCATACAGCGCAACATGAAAATAACAGGCGACTCCTTACTTTATGAAATGATAAAATTACTGAACTTTTAAAACAGGTTTAAATGGATATATTAACACAGGTAAAAAATGAATAATCAAACAACGGAACGTATTAAGGAATCTTTGGTTTCCTCAAATCCCCGGCAGAACTCGGTAAGCGACTCGGTATCGATGTTAAGTGTTCGAGGCCCTAATCCTGAAGACAAGTCTGACGAAAGCGAATCTCTGGCGCAAACTTCGTTTGCAGGGGACGCTGATGAAAAGATTAAGGATCCATGTGCAGTTTGTTTTACCAATCGTAATTTTCCAAAGAAAGCTACTCACCTATGTAATGATTGTGGACTTTTGGGACATTTTCTGTGCGAACAGTGTTTGGGCTTTCACAAGAAGTTTACCGACCACAAGTCTGTTAAATCCTTCGCTGCAGCAAAATACAAGAGAGGGTTTGTTAAATCTTTAAATAACCTTCTTAGCTTTGACTAGGATTCATTATTTTATCTTAAGATATCCGTTGTCTTGCCAATTTTCTGTTCTATTATATCATAGCCTATTCAGGTCATTTCTTATAAACATAATGAAATACATTGTAAAGGTAAAATTCAACGCATGTATAAACACATGTATTAAACCAAAGTCGCATTCACCATCGATCCAATGAATGTCAGATCCATAGTTTGAAAACTTTGTTTTAAGGTTAGACAACCCTAATGGACACTATAAGGAATAGAAAAAAATGACCCTTTACAAGAAATTACAGAATTATAAATAGTCTATAAATCATACTTATGGAAACTATTTTCCCAAATTTTGATAATAACTAAGAAACAAATAATAATATTCAGCTAATAAATGACTGAAGCCAAAACAGTATTTCTTTTCAAAACGTTTTAAGTACAGTTGAGACCGTCTTAATGACTCCTTGTTTGTCATCCTATTTTATATCTACCTAAGTATACTGCATTATCATGCCAATCGACTCCGGTTGAGATTGTTTAACGATACAATTTTTACTCCCAAAATTATAAGTTGAACACGATAACGTTTGCATTAATCGGTCGTACCAATTTGATTAAATGGTTTGTTCAAGTTCTTTAATGATTACATTTTGCATTTTTATTGCAATATAGAAAAATAAAAGTGGATATAGACACGCAAGTCCGAGAAGCGTAGTGTTTAGAGAGTTCAGGTTATTAACGTGTTTTGTTCGAGTTCAAATCTGCAATTGTGCACATTTTTTAAGTTTGTTCTTTATTTTCAGAATATACTTTTCATAGTGTGTCACGTAATTTTTCATTTTCTCTTTCATAATGTTTTGCACAATTTTAAGATAAACTTATGACGGTTAAGCATAATTGAATGTATTTGATTTTAATTTAACTGTCATTGAACAGATCTAATAGTTTATTTTATCCTTTTCAGTGGATTACTGATTTATCCGTTAAAATTATATTGATAATTTCACAGAGAAAATTATCAAAATATAAATTCACACTTTTCATTGGCGAAACTACTTTTTTAATTTTCCCCATGTGGTACCTCAATTTATTTTTTGCTGACAATTCTGACAATATCAGGGCTTATTTGAGAAACGTCAAGCTATTTTGATAAATAACTTGAATTTCAAAAGTAATAAAAAGAAGAAAACTTACTTCAATTCATTTAAACTACCAATCAACAAATATCGTCTCTAATTTTTTTGTTCATTTTTACAGTCTGAAAAATGCAAGTCCTTCCACATAAAAACAGCTCTTGATGACATTCGGGCATATTTAAGCATCCTACGAGCAATAACTGCCTAATGCAATATGAAAATTTGAAAAGCAATGGCAGCCATCAGCCCGAAAAATAAGTAAACAACCCATCGTTCGTAAGGCAGCCTTTCAACAATTCCATGTTTCCAATTTCCTAGCCCCTTTTTAAATGTTTACACATCTGTCAACACTTATTTATTTCTGTAAGAATCCTAAAAAAGTTTTCTTTCTTCTAAACAGATATATGACTAACAAATCCAAATGATATCCCTCTGAATCAAACACAATTATTTTCCTCCCGTGAAATACACAACTTTTAAAAATGGCTGCAGCTTATATTTCACAATCCAGGTCTAATATAAATTCCCAGTAAGTAACAGAAATAAGGTCGGATGGTGTGACTTCTTCTTCTATTAGATGTGTTTGTGTTTATTATTTAAACAAGCAATCTTTCATATTTTTTTTAATAAAATGAATAATATCACCGCCATTTAACGTTGAATGTCGAACTTATTTTCAGCCCACGACTTCTTGTACTTTATGAGAAATTCGACTGATAGAGGCTACCAATGGGGAAAACAAATTTTAATATTTAAGTTAATATTAAGGAAATTTCGTTTTAACTTGTTTTTAAGCATAAAATAAAAAGAAAAAATGTTTTTTTTGTTGTGTAAGATGTAATTTTATCTAAAATTGTGAAATTTAATAACAGTATAAAATAAAATTCACGCAGAACGAAAATCCAGTTCGTTTAAAAAAAAATAAAAAAAATAAACAGCCCTAAAAACAAA
This sequence comes from Ruditapes philippinarum, assembly GCF_026571515.1. Taxonomy (NCBI): domain Eukaryota; kingdom Metazoa; phylum Mollusca; class Bivalvia; order Venerida; family Veneridae; genus Ruditapes; species Ruditapes philippinarum. The sequence goes on from NW_026864033.1 coordinate 74,652, forward strand.
AAGGAAAGAGAAAAGGCTTATCCACGATTCCAGCCAGGGTACAGAGCAAACACTCTACAATAATGCTATTATGCTAATTCGTTGTTTTTTAATATGTTTATTAAACTTGAAATGATTTCATAGAGATCATTTCATTGTTTGTTTATTGAATTCGCAATCATTTCAAAGAAATCAATATAATTGTTATATAAAACTTTTCAGTAAAATTAACAATCTGAAGGCAGAAAAAGATAATCTCGATGAGTAAGTTTATCTAATATTTTCTTAAGTATATATATTAGAAAACACTCCACTTCACTCCATTTCACCTATTGTATAGTTATATTTATTTTTGCTTTATCTTCTTAAACACAGACAGGTGTTTGAATATCTACCTGGCTCCATTCTCGCTTCTTCGTAAGGAAACCAACAAAAAGCGGTAAATGTTAGTTATTGGGCCGGTCAGATGATAATGACTAAGAATATATGTTTTAGCTAGATATATTTTGTTTTGATATACCATCTTGAATCACAACCATTTGTACGTGTGTAAAATGTCTTTATCATTTTTAGATTTAAATACACCATAACAAAGATAATAAAATTAACGAAATTTAAATGTAAGTATGACAGTCCATTATACGTGTGAAGTTCATAAGTTTATGTATAAGGTTCATACAATTTCAGAATACTTCGTCAATCAGAGAAACAAGTCACAGCAAAGGAACATGAAATTCAAACACTAAAAGAGGAACATGAAAAAATGCTTCAAATGAAGGATCAGTAAGTGTTTTAAAAAAATGTTGAGACTTTTATATCTTACTCATTTGAAAATTTAAAAAAAACCATAACGATGATAATGAAATGCATCAAAGATAATGTTAGTATGACAGAATATTACTTTGTGTATAAGGTTAATAAATTTTCAGAAAACTTCGTCAATCGATGGAACAAATCAAAGCAACGCAACGTGAAATAAAAACGCTTAAAGACGAACATGGGCAAACGATTAAGGAGAAGGATGAGTAAGATTTTAATATTTTTTTTAATAAGACTTTTATATTGAACACTAGGTGACAGGTGTTGGCTGGCTTTAGTTTATTAAAAGATTCCTCGTATCAAGTGTTGATAAGTTATTTTTTTTTAACTTTTTATTAGGGCTTACATTCAAAATAAAACCAAACTTGAAAACCAGTCTATACATGGTAGCTTATCTAATTTCAAATTCTGAAAACCAGTTTAAAGCATAAGGAGTAGTCCTGTCAAACTACTAATTATATCATAGAATAATGTTTCATTATATAAACAACCCTACTAAACAGAGGCTCTTTCACATTTTGGTGATCTGTTTAAATAAGACCCATCGTCACTTGAAGACTTGAACTATCACCTTGTTCTTACGTTAAACGTTTTTTTGAGGGTTTCAAATTGCTGTTGGTGTCAAGTCAATATTAGGGAGCAATCTTTCATATTTTGATTCGATATGAAATGCAGGAATTTAGTTGGAAAGTTTTATAAAACGTAAGCATAAAGGTTGTCTATAGACAAAGATAAAACAAAGAGGAAGAAGAACAGATTTAAGGACATGATATATGTAGTTATTTCAAATTAGCAAGGTTGGCTTTGACAATATTATATATGGTGATACATGTATATATCCGAAAATCGGGCTTGGCGTTATAATGTTCATTTCTGTATACATGTAAATAAAAATAAAAAAATAAAAAGTATATATTTTTAAACAGAACCATTCAAAAACTGCAAACAGAAAAGAAAATGGATCAACGAAAGAATAGTGGCAAGAGAAATACAGGATCAAACAGCCTGGAGGAGAAATTAAGAAGCGCCCAAGACGAAATTGATGAACAAACATACAGGTTGCTATTAATTAGACACACCTTTTTTTACTATGACGTAATGAAAGGAGATAGAGTGTATTGAATTTAAGAAAATTATGTTGTTGAAAGTGTATATTTTGAGTTTAATCATATCACCTTTGAGTAGCACTATAGATATCATGTCAATAATTCATCATTATTGTATAAATGACCATATTGTAAGTGAATAACCAACAGATCAGGAAAATTACAATTTGGGTTGAAACTATTATACCGGGACTAAAGATGCACAATGAGACGCAACAGTGATATCTTAATACATATATGAAACATATTAAATTGAAAGTGCTTCATTCCATTTTAAGATTTATGGAAACGCTTTTGCAAAAGTAAAAAGGTGATTGTTTTTCTTAAACGTTTTCAGAATTCAAATTTATTACCACTTATTCATAATGTTTTCTAATCTCTTAAACAAATTGTATTAGTAATAAGTTTTATTATAAATATGATGCTTTGTTGAATGTATCACATAAACAATTACACCAAACAAAAAGAAAGCTGTATTGTTCTTATGTGTGATTTGAAATGACAGTGCTAACGTTATAACACAATGAGTCTTTTACTGTTTGATATTGTTTAAATTCGTAGAGATATATAATAAAAGGGCAATGATAAGATAATTATTTATCTATTACTTATATCAAGCGGTCATGGATTTTTTCCTAGAACAGTTTATAATTGGAGCTTCCAATTCACTCGAAAAGTCAAATGCAATTCCATTTCAATATCTTTGTTTATTTTCAATAATTTCATAATTTCTAGATCTTAAAAAAACATTTAGACCTAATGGTGTAATAAAAAGTAAGATATAAATATTGTTTTACTTAAAGATGTTTTTATTGGAAACAGTTTTGCGTATTTAATTAAATTGCATAAGCGCTTGATTTATTTAAGAACAACGGCTAGCTTATTTATAAACGCTTCAAGCAATTACAAATCTTTGCATAACAAATGTATATATGATTTACTATTGTATCAATAATTAAGAAAATAATGTGCAAATGACAGCATTCAAATGCTGATGATGCTTTTTATTCAAACAGTAATACAAAATTTTTCATTTGCTATTTTAGCTCACCTTCACAAGATGCTAAGCATGAGTTGGACATCGACAAAGGCCAGAATGATAAATGTGAATTGCAGCGAAAACAGAGGTATTTTAGAGTGTAATTAATGTTTTTAAATGCAAGCATATTAGCCTACTTTTGGAGGTAAATGTTCAGTCATATACGATTTCGTTTATAATTTTAAGAATATTCTTTACAAAAATAAAGTATACAAATATAATAAAACACAGAACAGAATGATGTTTATTTTCCTTTACAGTGAAATTAATAAACTTGAAAAGGAAATCAAGCAACTTAAGAAGGATAATGATGATTTAAAGAAGTAGGTTCCATTATTTTTCACATTTATGTTTAGGAAATATATTTGAGTGCATTGTTGTAGGGCCGATGCAAGGCTAAAAATGGTCTCAGGTCGATCTGAGGGTAACTAGTAACCGACGCTGAAAAGCCTTTTACTCTATCACAATTCATTGAGAAGTAGCAGCACTTTGAAATCAGTTTTGATGGGAAAAAAACCAATGCAAAATAGTGATTTTTGGCAATTTTAAGACGTCCCGCTGTTGCCATGGTACAGGAAATTTACGATTGAGCATGCTGTTACAGAGACTATGGTGTAGTCAACATTTGTGCCAAGTTTCATTAGTATTGAAGCATTTTTCACAGTTTCATAGCAGTTTGAACTTGTTACAGGAGGCTTTTCAATGAAAACGGCCATTTTTCGCAATATGCTCATGGGATAAAAGGTTAAACTTTTCCCTCATATAAGCGTGTTTCGACGGCTTTTTGCCCCCTCCCTTTTCTGAGGCCTCAGACTGTCAAAAAATGCCTTATTTAGGCCTCAAACACTGGTTTTCGTTTGAGAAATGTTGTTAAAAAAGTGACCTCTTTTTCGGCGCGATCCAAATGTTACATCAGGGGGTTGTCAGAAGGGGGATGTGTCTCCTTCTGTTTGCGGGGTTTGAAGGGGAATGAGTCCCCCTCATCGCCAAGAAAATTTTGGACATATGACAGGCTAAAAATTGTCTCAGGTCGATCTTAGGGTAATTAGTAACCGACGCTGAAAAACCTTTGACTCTATCTCAATTCCTTGAGAGGTTGCAGAACTTTGAAATCAATTTTGATGGGAAAAAAACAATGCAAAATATTGATTTTTGGCAATTTTGAGACGTCCCGCCGTTGCCATGGTAACAGGAAATTTACGATTAAGCATGCTGTTACAGAGGCTATGGTGTAGTCAACATTTGTGCCAAGTTTCATCAGTAATGAAGCATTTTTCATATTTTCATAGCAGTTTGAACTTGTTACAGGAGGCTTTTTAATGAAAACGGCCATTTTTCGCAATATGCTCATGGGGTAAAAGGTTGATTAAAAGAAATGTCAAAAAACAACAATTTTGCACAAAAATTCAGTGTTAGGGCACGTGTTAACATGGAAAATCTGGTTTTTGGGTAATTCCAAGGCTTTTCATCATACATTTTGTATTTTGCTAACCTTTTCCCTCATATAAGCGTGTTTCGACAGCTTTTTGCCTCCCCCTTCTCTGAGGCCTCAGATATTGAAAAAATGCCCTATTTAGGCCCCAAACACTGGTTTTCATTTGAGAAATGTTGTTAAAAAAGTGACCTCTTTTTCGGCGCGGTTTCCCATTCAAATATTACATCAGGGGGTTGCCAGAAGGGGGATGTGCCCCCTTCTGTTTGGGGGGGGGGTTGAAGGGGGGCGAATCCCCCTCATCGCCAAGAAAAATTTTGGACATGTGACAGGCTAAAAATGGCCTCAGGTCGATCTTAGGGTAACTAGTAACCGACGCTGAAAAGCCTTTTACTGTATCTCAATTCATTGAGAAGTAGCAGCACTTTGAAATCAGTTTTGATGGAAAAAAAGCAATGCAAAATAGTGATTTTTGGCAATTTTGAGACGTCCCGCCGTTGCCATGGTAACAGGAAATTTACGATTGAGCATGCTGTTACAGAGGCTATGGTATAGTCAACAATTTTGCCAAATTTCATCAGTATTGAAACATTTTTCATAGTTTCATAGCAGTTTGAACTTGTTACAGGAGGCTTTTCAATGAAAACGGCCATTTTTCGCAATATGCTCATGGGGTAAAAGGTTAGTTTTAATATTTATTGAATCTCCATGTCATGTTGTTCCTGGTATATTGTATAACGTGTGTACTAGTTTTGGTGTGAAACGTATATTGATAAGTTACCCTTTATGTAAAATGCTACATATTTAACATCCAAAGTTCTACATCCTTATTTCAGCACAAAAACAGCGGATGAACTCAAGAAGAAGATAGAAGATATTAAAGAATTAAAGAACAAACTAACCACTGCTGAAAGGTTATCTATTGTTTAGTTCATAAAATGAATTGATTTTTGCTATTTATGTAAAAAAAATCTATCATTTTATCATAATTTATATATTTTCAATTATTTTATTGTATAGTTATGAGTACTATAAGTAAATGGCACACGGTTCGTTAGTTGTTTATGTGTTATGCGCTATTTTTCCCGTTGCAGTAAAATTAAAAGTCTCGAAAATGAAAAGGATCGCCTTACAAAGTAAGTATATATTTGTGTCATTTAATGTTAAGCCGTATTTACACTTGAGTGTTGTCAATAAATACATGTATATCTATGCAATCATGTGATAAAAATACATTCTTGCCTATCACACAAAAGTATCTACTGTTTAAACCAATGCTAAAAAAACCTGTCTTAAATTCCAGTGTAAGGCAAGTTGCGAGCTAAGAATGACATCATTACTGAGCGCCTTTTATGAATGCAATGACGTCATTTTGCCGATATGAATGAAGTTGTAATTTCCTACGCTACTATAAAAAACGCTTAATAAAAATATTAGTTTCATAATTTCTTTCCGAAATATAATTAATTTGTTATATGCAAGAAAAAACAATAAAAAACCTGGATGGCGTAACAGACCGGAATATCTAGCTGAGTTATTGTAAAGCGGAAGCTTGACAAAACTTCGTTACTGCCGCAAACAGTAACCTTCGGTCTAGATATTCCGGCCTGTACCGGTAATTGAAGTTAGCTAATTATAAGGAAGGATACATTGAACATAGATAATCATATTAAATTCTAGGTCCCATATAAAAATGCTTTATAAGGTAGACGCTATCCGCGGGACGTTCATGTATATGACTCAGACTTCATACTGTGATAGTTGTCATCAAAGATATAACTGTAATGGCACACTAGCAAAATTATTGTTTCCTTTACCTTTGAAAGTTGGTGATAATTTTTGTCTAGATCAAAAATCTAAATGTGTTGCCGTCGTTTTAAATTGTTTTTAAAACTTGCACTTCTTCGATCATAATATCATGACATTTAAATACCAAGTCAAATTATCAATAGTAGCATGGCTTAGAATTATGGTCATTATATTTTAAAGATGTGACCCTTAGTCATCCTTTTTGACGTTGACTTAGCGTGATTTAAACAAAGACAAAACCACCCTGTGACCTTCACCAATCTTTAGAAAAGTACATTAAAAGTATGTGCATAAGTAAAGTCAGGGAAATTGAATTGATTGCAATATTTTTAAATTATTAAATACTGTTCACGTATAAGAAATGTAGCATACCCGGCTCGAAGAATGTTTAAACATTTCAAAAGTTAGCCGTGAACGCAAACCTATTGAATTACATGTTTAATAAGACAAAGATAAAACAGTTTTTCATTTTGATTTAAAAACAAAATGCGAGGTCAAAGTCTTTTTAAGGTTTTGTGTGGAAGCAATACTTTACAATGACCGAGGTCTTTTTTCCTTGGGAATAGCCTATTTTGTACATCGGCAAGTGTCTTACTTAACTGTACAAACTTTAAACTAATAACTTAAAATAGTTCATAGATTACTTATGTTGTAAACTTAGTATAGGACATAAACACGTTTTACCAAATGTATAAAATAATAAGATGTATTTTAAAGCAATACGATTTATCGTATAATCGGATATTATTTATTTCAAAATTTTTCATTTAAAAGATAAAATTTTTACTTAAGACATTTGCAACAAGAGAAGAATCAAGTGATGAAAACGAGCAGACAATCGGAAAACTGAAAGAAGAACACAAGAAACTAATTGGCGAAATGGACGAGTAAGCTTAATTTTCAACACCTTAACTTTATTTTGAAAATTTTGGACATTTGACTGGCTAAAAATGGCCTCAGGTCGATCTTAGGGTAACTAGTAACCGACGCTGAAAAGCCTTTTACTCTATCTCAATTCATTAAGAAGTTGTAGCACTTTGAAATCAGTTTTGATGGAAAAAACAATGCAAAATAGTGATTTTTTGGCAATTTTGAGACGTCCCGCCGTTGCCATGGTAACAGTAAATTTACGATTGAGCATGCTGTTACAGAGGCTATGGTGTCGCCAACATTTGTGCCAAGTTTCATCAGTATTGAACTTTTTTTCATAGTTTCATAGCAGTTTGAACTTGTTACAGGAGGCTTTTCAATGAAAACGGCCATTTTTCGCAATATGCTCATGGGGTAAAAGGTTAGTTTTAATATTTATTGAATCTCCATGTCATGTTGTTCCTGGTATATTGTATAACGTGTGTACTAGTTTTGGTGTGAAACGTATATTGTGTTGAATTATATTTTGTTAACATTTTCCCTCATATAAGCGTGTTTCGACAGCTCCCCCCCCCCTTTCTGAGGCCTCAGACAGTGAATAAATGCCCTATTTAGGCCCCAAAACACTGGTTTTCGTTTGAGAAATGTTGTTAAAAAAAGTGACCTCTTTATTGGCGCGGTCCCCATCCAAATGTTACATCAGGGGGTTGCCAGAAGGGGGATGTTCCCCCTTCTGTTTTGGGGGGGGGGGTTGAAGGGGGCGGAGTCCCCCCTCATCGCCAAGAAAATTTTGGACATGTGACAGGCTAAAATATTTATGTAAAAAGATCCATAATTTGATCATTTTTTTATTTATATATTTTCAATTATTTTATTGTATAGTTATGAGTACTATAAGTAAATGGCACACGGTTCGTTAGTTGTTTATGTGTTATGCGCTATTTTTCCCGTTGCAGTAAAATTAAAAGTCTCGAAAATGAAAAGGATCGCCTTACAAAGTAAGTATATATTTGTGTCATTTAATGTTAAGCCGTATTTACACTTGAGTGTTGTCAATAAATACATGTATATCTATGCAATCATGTGATAAAAATACATTCTTGCCTATCACACAAGAGTATCTACTGTTTAAACCAATGATTAAAAACCTGTCTTAAATTCCAGTGTAAGTCAAGTTGCGAGCTAAAAATGACATCATTACTGAGCGCCTTTTATGAATGAATTACGTTCTTACAATGACGTCATTTTGCCGATATGAATGAAGTTGTAATTTCCTACGCTACTATAAAAAACGCTTAATAAAAATATTAGTTTCATAATTTCTTTCCGAAATATAATTAATTTGTTATATGCAAGAAAAAACAATAAAAAACCTGGATGGCGTAACAGACCGGAATATCTAGCTGAGTTATTGTAAAGCGGAAGCTTGACAAAACTTCGTTACTGCCGCAAACAGTAACCTTCGGTCTAGATATTCCGGCCTGTACCGGTAATTGAAGTTAGCTAATTATAAGGAAGGATACATTGAACATAGATAATCATATTAAATTCTAGGTCCCATATAAAAATGCTTTTATAAGGTAGACGCTATCCGCGGGACGTTCATGTATATGACTCAGACTTCATACTGTGATAGTTGTCATCAAAGATATAACTGTAATGGCACACTAGCAAAATTATTGTTTCCTTTACCTTTGAAAGTTGGTGATAATTTTTGTCTAGATCAAAAATCTAAATGTGTTGCCGTCGTTTTAAATTGTTTTTAAAACTTGCACTTCTTCGATCATAATATCATGACATTTAAATACCAAGTCAAATTATCAATAGTAGCATGGCTTAGAATTATGGTCATTATATTTTAAAGATGTGACCCTTAGTCATCCTTTTTGTCGTTGACTTAACGTAATTTAAACAAAGACAAAACCACCCTGTGACCTTCACCAATCTTTAGAAAAGTACATTAAAAGTATGTGCATAAGTAACGTCAGGGAAATTGAATTGATTGCAATATTTTTAAATTATTAAATACTGTTCACGTATAAAACATTTAGCATACCCGGCTCGAAGAATGTTTAAACATTTCAAAAGTTAGCCGTGAACGCAAACCTATTGAATTACATGTTTAATAAGACAAAGATAAAACAGTTTTTCTTTTTGATTTAAAAACAAAATGCGAGGTCAAAGTCTTTTTAAGGTTTTGTGTGGAAGCAATACTTTACAATGACCGAGGTCTTTTTTCCTTGGGAATAGCCTATTTTGTACATCGGCAAGTGTCTTACTTAACTGTACAAACTTTAAACTAATAACTTAAAATAGTTCATAGATTACTTATGTTGTAAACTTAGTATAGGACATAAACACGTTTTACCAAATGTATAAAATAATAAGATGTATTTTAAAGCAATACGATTTATCGTATAATCGGATATTATTTATTTCAAAATTTTTCATTTAAAAGATAAAATTTTTACTTAAGACATTTGCAACAAGAGAAGAATCAACGTGATGAAAACGAGCAGACAATCGGAAAACTGAAAGAAGAACACAAGAAACTAATTGGCGAAATGGACGAGTAAGCTTAATTTTCAACACCTTAACTTTATTTTGAAAATTTTGGACATTTGACTGGCTAAAAATGGCCTCAGGTCGATCTTAGGGTAACTAGTAACCGACGCTGAAAAGCCTTTTA
>NW_026864034.1:0-149831 GCF_026571515.1 Ruditapes philippinarum
AGGGACAAAACCCCTCCCCTCCCTGGCCCACCCCAATTACATATATTGTTTCTTAATTTCATATCATCTAAAATATTTGCAGAAATATTAGCATACACATATATAAAGCGAAAGTACATTGCCACTCACCAATTGAGCTATAAAAACACATCTATTACATTTTTTTTGTCACATGCACAATTTTCGCCTGTTGCTTTAGTTTTGTCAAAATCTTCCACCCATATGTCAGCCCCCAGGAAACCATACTGTATCCGCCCCTGACTTTTTGCGAAGTTAATAAGTTTTTAAGTAACGTTATACGCAAACTAGACTATTATCAAAGTCATTTTAATTACAGATTTGTTAATAACAACTAAAATATTTCTATTATGAAAAATGAAAGCAAATTATTCATTTCATTATTTAATCTAAATTTCAATAAATCATGTATTTTATGTATTTTATAATAAACGCTACATTAAATGATTTTTCACTAAGGTTTAATACTTCCGCTCTTTAGGAAATAGTTAGAAGAGGCAGTAAGTGATACTATGTCACGTGACCTGGGCGGAGTCAACAGGAAAAGCGCTGAGTGTGTTGATAGGGAATAATACTGAGTGTGTTGATACAAAGCGACAACCAATTTTGTCATCGTAAGACTAATTCCCGTTTGACGGTATATTCCGTATTCTAAGAATAATTGCCGTTTAACGGTATATTCCGTATTCGATAAAGAAAATGAAACACCACTAAATATTTTTTATTCTCTTTAAAAGAGTTAACTATAATAAAGTGACATATATTTGTTAAAAGAACTCAGGCGTAAAAAGATATGCCCTTCTCACATGCAACACATTAATTATGGAATAAACTGTATTTGAATAGTAGGCCTAGAAGACAACAAATTGTCAAATGTGAGATGGAGTTGGGATAAGGGGTTTTGGGTTTTTTGCCGGGTTTGGGAATTAAAGTAGCTGGCTTGGGGGCAAATTTCAAGTTATCATGGGGGAAAGACTAGATACCCCCTTACATTATTTCAGGTTTATCAGTCACCAAGAGAAACACCAATGTCTGTAAGCTGAGGGGGATGCTTCCGCAATAAAAAATGCAAACCCCTTTGTTGATTAAAACCACAAAAATGGGGAAAAACGGGGCTTAAATTATTGGGGATTTTTTTTAGATACCTTGCCAAATATCTAAGCTCTTGGCATGAAAGATTTTTAAGCCATTTCTGTTACAAGTAAAAGAAACACAGAATATTATATAATTTTGTAGCCATACATTACAGGCAAAATATCAAAACTGAGAGATGATTTAAATGCATTTTCCTATATTATTAAAAGGAACTCCACTGAGGGCCAAACGCTCAAATACATAAAATTTGAATGTCTTTCTTAGATCAGCTGGGGCACTTAAAACAGAACAATATGCAAAATATAATTAAGAAATATACTTACTTAGAAATAAATTGAAAATCAAATGTTTGTGCTATTCCTAGCCTGATTTGAGTGAAAAGCATTTGAGACGTGTCATGACAAAACCAACATAGTTTTTTACCAATTTTGGGTCACTTTTTGGCAATCGGAATAATAATTATGGAAAAACTAAGTGACCCCTTAGTCCAGCTTAGTAAATTCTGATCCAAGAGACATGATTTATGTCAGTGTTGCAGTAATGATAAATTAAAAAAAATTCAAAGCTCTAGACATTATAGTTTCTTATGAATGCCAAAGTGTTTGTATATTAATGGGTTTTTAAATCATTATTTTATATTTTCAGCCTCTTTCACATACTTATTTACGTCTTCCTAGATCAGACTGGAACCATTTGTGGAGGGTTGCCAAAAGTTTGGCTACTGATAAAAGTGAGTGGGCTACCACCCAATAATTCCTCAATTTGATATCTAAAGGGAGACAATTCAATATTTAATAGAGCATACATGGTCAATCCCTTTACTTCCCTTTATAAATAGTTTTTAAAATATTATCATATTCACATAGACTATGAGCATCAGAGAATTTAGTATGGAACCAAACTTCTGTAAGCCAAACTCCTATGCATAATGGTCTCCCATTGCTTTGCTGCACTTATACTGTATTACAAAGTATGAAAACATCATTTATTATTTTTAAATCTGCTTTATTTTTTGTATCGCTCACATGTTTTTTTAACATCATCCATTTCATACATAGACAGAAATGTTTCATTGAAGCCTCTGCAGAAAACATGTAAAAAGGGATAAAAACATATATATAAACAACATATGTTGAATAACAATTGATCAATAAACATCCTTTATTTAATACTGTCAAAAATACTCACATACCCAGTTAGATCAAAACAATAGCATGTCTATTAAGACTTTTTTCAATGTACATGTTAAACGTTTCACAAATTAGAAGTAATTGTTATAGTTGCATAGTTTCTATTAATAATCTATATTTAATCTACATGTATAAACAAAATCACAATTTTATATAATTTTACTTTAAAACCAAAACAAAACATGCCTGCTAAATCTATATGTTATTTTTTTGTTAATCTGTTACTTGATGTCAGTAAGTTTGTATAGTTTTAAGTCATCCTCTTAAAAATATATTTCAAGCCTCTACCCTTAGAGTCTTTGTCAGCAGTTTACATTGTTAGCAAAAAAAAGAAATCTAGGAGTCTACATGTAGTTTTCTTGGAAAATTAATGATTTTAAAGCTATCAACCTTCTTCTCCAATGAAAGAATTTTTCCCACCATTTCATTATTTGTGATATCTTTTCAAAAATCAATAATTGTTTCTATACTTTTCATATACACTTTTTTTATAAAAGATATGTGCTCATACTTATAAAACATTTGAAGATGACATTTTCATTTAATAACCTCATAGTATATTCTTATATTTACCACAGTTCTTAAGTGAATAAAATTTACTTAGAAATGCATAAAAATATGGAAGAATTTGACATCCAGTTATTTTCTTATAATTGCTTTATGATTATTTAGTCAACTCACCAATGTATCTGTTGAATGCCAATCTATTTTTGCAGTTGTTGGTGCATATACACATTAAATATGACATTTACTTTTAACCTTTCTCTGATGCTTTTAACCAATTCCTCCAAATATAAATAAAAAAATTATTTACAATTAACTGTACAAAATCAGGAAAGGAATGTTAACATACTATAAAGTATATGATGTTAGATGTGAGTAAAACAATCAATATCCTGAAAAGTATTTGAAGTATTTAATCAAAATCAAATAACTAGATAATCAAACTATATTCAACCAATTATTTTTATCTATTGGTAAAAAGTAAAAAAAAAAACAACATAATACACTTCAGTTTTGTAAACAAGAGGGCCATGATGGCCTGAGGTCGCTCACGCTGTATATAGCCCCCCCCCCCCCATCCCCCCGGGCCAATTTTTACCCAAGGGCTTTTATTTGTTTATTTGAACAGACTTGGTAGACACCCATAAGAAGATGTTTCATGCTAAACATCTAAGATCTAGCTCATTGGGTTTTTAAAAGAAGATTTTTTTAAGTTTTTACTATAACACATATAGTTAAAAACAATGACACCCCTGGGGCAGGGCCAGTTTTGACCCTTGGGCTTTTATTTGAACAAACTTTGTAGATATTTACTTAAAGATGTTTTCATGCTTAATATCTAAACTCTAGCTATTTGGGTTTTTTCAAAGAAGATTTTTAAGTTTTTGCTATATACACATATAAGGAAAATCAATGACCCCGGGGCAGGGCCAGTTTTGACCCCAGGGCTTTTATTTGAACATACTTGGTAGACACCCATTAGAAACATGTTTCATGCTAAATATCTTAGCTCTAGCTCTTTGAGTTTCTTTAAAAGAAGATTTTTTAAGTTTTTACTATATGCATATAGGGAAAATCAATGACCCCCTGGGGCGGACCAATTTTGACCCCAGGGCTTTTATTTGAACAAACTTGGTAGACACTCATTAGAAGATGTTTCATGCTAAATATCTAAGCTCTAGCTCTTTGGGTTCTTTAAAAGAAGATTTTTTTAAAGTTTTTACTATATGCATATAGGGAAAATCTATGAACCCCCTGGGACGGGGCCAATTTTGACCCCAGGCCTTTTATTTGAACAAACTTGGTAGACATTCACTAGAAGATGTTTCATGCCAAATATCTAAGCTCTAGCTCTTTGGGTTTCTTTAAAAGAAGATTTTTTTTAAAAGTTTTTTACTATATGCATATAGGGAAAAATCAAATGACCCCGGGGCGGGGCCAATTTTGACCCCAGGGCTTTTATTTGAACAAACTTGGTAGACACTCACTAAGAAGATATTTCATGTCAAATATCTTAGCTCTAGCTCTTTGGGGTTTCTTTAAACCTTTTTCCTTTATATAAGCGTGTTTCGACGGCTTTTTGCCCCCCCCCCCCCCTTTTTTGAGGCCTCAAACAGTGAAAAAATGTCCTATTTAGGCCCCAAACACTGTCTTTCGTTTGAGAAATCTTGTTAAAAAAAGTGACCATTTTTTCGGCGCCGTCCCCCATCCAAATATTACATCAGGGGTTTGCCAGAAGGGGGATGTGCCCCCTTCTGTTTGGGGGGTTTGAAGGGGGGCGGAGTCCCCCTCATCGCCAAGAAAATTTTGGACTTGTGAGAGGCTTAAAATGACCCCAGGTCGATCATAAGGTAACGTGTAACCAACGCTGAAAAGCCTTTGACTCTATCTCAATCCCTTGAGAAGTGGCAGCACTTTGAAATAAATTTTTGATGGAAAAAATCGAGGCAAAAAAGTGATTTTTGGAAATTTTGAGATGTCCCCCTCGTTGCCATGGTAACAGGAAATTTAAGACTGAGCATGTCGTTACAAAGGCAATGGTCCAGTCAACATTTGTGCCAAGTTTGATTAGTATTGAAGCATTTTTCATAGTTTCATAGCAGTTTGAACTTGTAACAGGAGGCTTTTCAGTGAAAATGGCCATTTTTCACAATATGCTCATGGGGGAAAGGGTTAAAAGAAGATTTTTTAAGTTTTTACTATATGCATATAAGGAAAATCAATGACCCCCGGGGCAGGGCCAGTTTTGACCCCAGGGCTTTTATTTGAACATACTTGGTAGACACCCATTAGAACATGTTTCATGCTAAATATCTTAGCTCTAGCTCTTTGAGTTCTTTAAAAGAAGATTTTTTAAGTTTTTACTATATGCATATAGGGAAAATCAATGACCCCCTGGGGCGGACCAATTTTGACCCCAGGGCTTTTATTTGAACAAACTTGGTAGACACTCATTAGAAGATGTTTCATGCTAAATATCTAAGCTCTAGCTCTTTGGGTTCTTTAAAAGAAGATTTTTTAAGTTTTTACTATATGCATATAGGGAAAATCTATGACCCCCTGGGACGGGGCCAATTTTGACCCCAGGCCTTTTATTTGAACAAACTTGGTAGACATTCACTAGAAGATGTTTCATGCCAAATATCTAAGCTCTAGCTCTTTGGGTTCTTTAAAAGAAGATTTTTTTAAGTTTTTACTATATGCATATAGGGAAAATCAATGACCCCCGGGGCGGGGCCAATTTTGACCCCAGGGCTTTTATTTGAACAAACTTGGTAGACACTCACTAGAAGATATTTCATGTCAAATATCTTAGCTCTAGCTCTTTGGGTTCTTTAACCTTTTCCTTTATATAAGCGTGTTTCGACGGCTTTTTGCCCCCCCCCCCCCCCCCTTTTTGAGGCCTCAAACAGTGAAAAAATGTCCTATTTAGGCCCCAAACACTGTCTTTCGTTTGAGAAATCTTGTTAAAAAAAGTGACCATTTTTTCGGCGCCGTCCCCCATCCAAATATTACATCAGGGGTTTGCCAGAAGGGGGATGTGCCCCCTTCTGTTTGGGGGGTTTGAAGGGGGGCGGAGTCCCCCTCATCGCCAAGAAAATTTTGGACTTGTGAGAGGCTTAAAATGACCCCAGGTCGATCATAAGGTAACGTGTAACCAACGCTGAAAAGCCTTTGACTCTATCTCAATCCCTTGAGAAGTGGCAGCACTTTGAAATAAATTTTGATGGAAAAAATCGAGGCAAAAAAGTGATTTTTGGAAATTTTGAGATGTCCCCTCGTTGCCATGGTAACAGGAAATTTAAGACTGAGCATGTCGTTACAAAGGCAATGGTCCAGTCAACATTTGTGCCAAGTTTGATTAGTATTGAAGCATTTTTCATAGTTTCATAGCAGTTTGAACTTGTAACAGGAGGCTTTTCAGTGAAAATGGCCATTTTTCACAATATGCTCATGGGGGAAAGGGTTAAAAGAAGATTTTTTAAGTTTTTACTATATGCATATAGGGAAAATCAATGACCCCCTGGGGCGGGGCCAATTTTGACCCCAGGGCTTTTATTTGAACAAACTTGGTAGACACTCATTAGAAGATGTTTCATGCTAAATATCTTAGCTCTAGCTCTTTGGGTTCTTTAAAAGAAGATTTTTTAAGTTTTTACTATATGCATTAAGGCTCCCACGTTTACAATTTTTTGTAAACGTTTACACGATTGCTAAGAACCGAAACGATACCGTTTAAACGGTGGTACCTCTATGTACTATACACACCATGCATTTGAGTCGCCAAATGATGTCTTTCTTTCTATTTTTTATACATGTACAAATAAAGAATATGCAGGGCTCATCACGATTGAGTCAGCACATATTTTTTGCATTGTAACCTCATTTTTACCAAAAATGTATAATGTCACGAGCAATTTTGCACCGTAATGCTGTGTGGAGGGTTGTAAACGCCTATTTTCCGTTTGTTTACTTTGGAATAAACCACTGGAATTGATAAAATCCATGATTACAGGCAATGATTAAGAAATTTTGTAAGACAATATGGTCATTTCGATTAAACGGTAAAGAATATCGTAAACGTTTATGAATGAAAACCGAAACGAATCCGTTTAAACGTGTAATCGTGGGGGCCTTAATATGCATATAGGGAAAATCAATGACCCCCTGGGGCGGGACCAATTTTGACCCCAGGGCTTTTATTTGAACAAACTTGGTAGACATTCACTAGAAGATGTTTCATGCCAAATATCTAAGCTCTAGCTCTTACAGTTCTTTAAAAGAAGATTTTTAAGTTTTTACTATATGCATATAGGGAAAATCAATGACCCCCCGGGCCGGGGCCAATTTTGACCCCAGGGCTTTTATTTGAACAAACTTGGTAGACACTCACTAGAAGATGTTTCATGCCAAATATCTTAGCTCTAGCTCTTTGGGTTCTTTAAAAGAAGATTTTTTAAGTTTTTACTATATGCATATAGGGAAAATCAATGACCCCCTGGGGCGGGGCCAATTTTGACCCTAGGGCTTTTATTTGAACAAACTTGGTAGACACTCATTAGAAGATGTTTCATGCCAAATATCTAAGCTCTAGCTCTTACGGTTCTTTAAAAGAAGATATTTAAAGATTTTTCTTTCGGTTGCCATGGCAACCAGAGTTCTGCATGAAATGGAATTCTTTGAACAATCTTGATAGAGCTTCATACAAAGAGTATTCCTGCCAAGTTTCATTAACATTGGCCTTGCGGTATCATAGAAGATGTCCTTAGAATATTTAAAATGTGGACGGACGACAGACGACGGACGCCATTTGGTTGGCCATCCTAAATGCTCACCTGCACTTTGTGCAAGGTGAGCTAAAAAAAAAACTTGCCAGTGTCTTCATGAGTATATCCAACTATTAGCAATGAAAGTTCAGTTTTTTTGAAGATTCCCAGTTCAACTAACAGGGTAAGGAAAGCCTATCATGAATCTGGAAAAAAAGTAAAACATAAATATTAAGTGACAAACTTCCTTATGTGTTTTCTTTATTGTAAATTGAAACAAATATCTAGTTAAAATGCTAAAAATCTTAAATATTAGACACAGAGACATGGAAAGAACCAAAAACTTCCACATAGTTAAATTAAAACAATCATTAGCATAAATAATCCCACAGATCTATAGGACATTTGGTTCAAGAGACAAGACATGTATTAAAAATAAGAATCTTTATAATTATAATTTTGCCCACAGCCCTGTGGCACAGGGTAAAATGTTCCATTATGTAAAGGATATGTCCATTTTAGCATTTATAATGTTTATATCACATTACAGTTATGAAATACTAAAGCCATATGCTTAAATTTTTATGTCTCATTGACAAGATCTAAACCAGTCAGTAAAAGCCATGCCAAAATCTTCAAATTCAATAGATCAAACTGAAATATTACAAAAAAAAATCTAATTTACAGTGCACGTATTTCTTTTAACGCTATTGAATCTAGACATAAACTTTGCCTGTTATAACAGTGTTCTGTTCACGTTCTTCAATATAGGCCTAACGAATAGAAAACTATTTAACAAAACAAAAACAAAAACCCACTTTCAATTTAAGCTGCCGTTTATTTCTTCCACGTCGCCAAACGCTTGTTTTTAATGTTCAGAGGTAGTCTCCCTTGTCTTTATAGAGATTATCCCCCTTGATCTCCCGTAGTGATCGCACACAATAGGTATTATATGGAGCGTGTGCGAGTGCTTTATTTCTACCATTTAATTCTTTAAAAATAAAAGAGATCAATAAACAAAGAAAAATATTGACACTATTGTAATGATTTCTAAATAACGGATTTTATCTAAATAAATAGTTAACGGAGAAAGGTAAGAGCTATGACTTAATTTAACCCATTGCTTCATGAGCATTTTGTGAAAAATGGCTGTTTTCATTGAAAAGTCTCCCGTTACAAGTTCAAATTGCTATAATACTATAAAAACTGCTTCAACACTAATCAAACTTGGCACAAATGTTGACTGGACCATTGTCCTTGCAACAACATGCTCAGGCTTAAATTTTCTGTTACCATGGCAACGAGGGGACATCTCAAAATTGCCAAAAATCACTATTTTGCGTTGATTTTTTCCATCAAAATTGATTTCAAAGTGCTGCAACTTCTCAATGGATTGAGATAGAGTCAAATGCTTTTCAGCGTTGGTTACACGTTACCTTATGATCAATCTGGGGTCATTTACAGCCTCTCACAAGTCCAAAATTTTCTTGGCGATGAGGGGGACTCTGCCCCCCTTCAAACTCCCCCCAAACAGAAGGGGGCACATCCCCCTTCTGGCAACCCCCTGATGTATCTTTTGGTTGGGGGGCCGCGCCGAAAAAAGGGTCACTTTTTTTAACAACATTTCTCAAACAAAAACAAGTGTTTGGGGCCTAAATAAGGCATTTTTTCATCATTTGAGACAACAAAAAAGGGGGGGGGGTGAAAAAGGCGTTAAAAGGCGTGTATATGAAGTAATGGGTTAACAGAAAATGATGAAAATACTTGAAATTACCCTAAATCGCGTTTTTTCATGTTTAAACATGGCCTGTCATATAAATTTGAAGAAAAATTGTTGTTTTGTAGATTTTTTGATTTTTTTCATTAACCCATTGCTTCATGAGCATTTTGTGAAAAATGGCTGTTTTCATTGAAAAGTCTCCCGTTACAAGTTCAAATTGCTATAATACTATAAAAACTGCTTCAACACTAATCAAACTTGGCACAAATGTTGACTGGACCATTGACCTTGCAACAACATGCTCAGGCTTAAATTTTCTGTTACCATGGCAACGAGGGGACATCTCAAAATTGCCAAAAATCACTATTTTGCGTTGATTTTTTCCATCAAAATTGATTTCAAAGTGCTGCAACTTCTCAATGGATTGAGATAGAGTCAAATGCTTTTCAGCGTTGGTTACACGTTACCTTATGATCAATCTGGGGTCATTTACAGCCTCTCACAAGTCCAAAATTTTCTTGGCGATGAGGGGGACTCCGCCCCCCTTCAACCCCCCCCCCCCAAACAGAAGGGGGCACATCCCCCTTCTGGCAACCCCCTGATGTATCTTTTAGTTGGGGGGCCGCGCCGAAAAAAGGGTCACTTTTTTAACAACATTTCTCAAACAAAAACAAGTGTTTGGGGCCTAAATAAGGCATTTTTTCATCATTTGAGACAACAAAAAGGGTGGGGGTGAAAAAGGCGTTAAAAGGCGTGTATATGAAGTAATGGGTTAATATAATATACATGTATTCTAATTGTTACTGTACTGTACTGTAGGCCTATGTGTTTTAAAAAAAAAATCATTAAAACTGATTAAGTCAAATTTGTCATCAAACTTAGTATATGAACTTGAAGATATTTTTCTCATGATTGTTTAAATTATAATTAGAAGCACTTACTTTTTATAACAATCGCAACATAACAATTAAAGGGCTGTCAACTTTTTGCGCCTCTTGGGTGGTGGGGGTGGGTACTTTTACGTTAACCAATTTTCAACATTTTTCAGGTCCGAGAATGCGGTACTCTTTATGATAACAAAAATTATAAAGATTTTTTTTCTTTCATACAATAAAGGAGTCGCATCGTGGCAGTGCCCACCAATTTTCTCTTTTTATTTAAATGTGGCACGGAAAACCTTTCCTTTAAAAACACGAGAAAGCTGATGACAATCATAAATCTAAAAACTTTAGCATTAAATCAGATCTTTTATATTTCAAATAAAAAATGATTGTGTTTTGATAGATTTACAAGACGTGTATATATTATTTACATGAATGCCTTATAATAATCGGCAATAAAACATTGTTATAAACATTGAAGGAGTAGAAAAGAACAGAATGCCAATTTGTCATTATTGATAACAACTTCGGGGTACAATAATCAGCTATCCTATTTCGGTGTAATATTTTATTATGATATGTGTATAACACCGCTGCAGAAAAAAAATGGAACACAATGACAATAAAATATTTCTGTCAAATTACAAAGCCCTTTAAAAAAGAATGAACATAAGTTTTCATACACGGTCCTGTTACGATTAATTAAGATCCTGACCCACATTTCATCTGGAAAATTATATATATCTAATTATATACTGTGAATATGTTCCAGGTATTATTAAAGTAACACTATCACTGACTAGACTAAAAGAAAGAAGAAAAAACGTACGAATACTGAATTAATTTGCAGATTTCTTGTGTAAAATAATGTTTTTAATTTATGCAAGAATAAGTTGTGAATCGAACTTTTTATTTTCCTAACATGAGAAAATGCTAAAGTAATGAAATAATTTTCAGTGCCTGTTTGATCTTATTATAATATTAGTCTCTATATAGCCAGGGTCTTCAGCCTTGATAAACAGCTACTCCTTTTTTACACACGTGAGTCTGTTATTTTTTCATTTCAGAAATATGACTGTGGAAGTTGCAGCACCAATAACTAGGCCAAAGACGGGCCAGGCCTTCCTCGAATCAACAAGTTTCAAAATAGGACAAGATGAATTGCTTACAAATAACCGAATGAACAGTATTTTCAAATCAGACTTTCCTCCATATGGAGCGTACGGACGGACACAAGGTGCCAAGCCTCCGCCTCTTTCGGAGGTTATGCATAGAGATCAAAGCTTTTTCAATGAAAGGGAATCGGAGACCACGAAATCCTTTGAGTATAGACACTTAGCCAAACCGGAAATTCAGGGCGCGAGCGGAAAATTGAGAGTTACGAATTTCAAAATGGATAGAGACCTTAACAAATTCAATGTTTTCGAAACGGTTCATAACTCTTATTTCACACCTAAAATGGCGGATACTTACAATAGAGTGAAAGCACCTACAATTAGAGAGAGTTACATACCACAGGGTGATAAGGAAAAGGAGTTAATGCCCCTGACTGACTACAGAGATCGCTATAAGGGCCATGATACGCGTGAACATAAAACTATACGAGCAAAGTCAATGCACGAAGGTAAGGTGACTGAAAATATTGACATTTGTAAAAGGAAAACACGTTTATGATCACTATTACCCCTCTTATATTATAGCACAGTAACTGTTGTAGTTATCATGTTAACTTACTCATTATTTTAAGAACATTACGACAAGAAGATTGTGTCCATAATGTAACGATATTAATGCGTTCGTATCGTGTTAAAGTAGGTACTTTATAGATAAAACTATTGGTACTATCAGTTTCTAGCTTGCACAGACGAGGTTTCTCATCTTTTATTCATCGAACGTATTAAACCAATCCATGTCTCTACAATAAAACAATACGCACGCCACTTTTACGATATACAAATCGAACAAACTATAATTAGTGAGAAACATTTTGCGATTTATGTGTTTCCATTGTACATAGATAAACAAAACTAGAATTATAAAACTTGAATACTACTACCTGTATATGTCATCTTCAAGAAACGTTATAAAAAGATTATATCAATAAATATGAATGTGTGTCTGCCACTCAACCAATAGGTTATGGGTTGGAGCCCTATTCGGGTCACAACCATCTTCCCGTTCATGATATCGGTACTCGTTTTTGTGTATGTAGCAAGCTTGCCTGAAACAATTATGTTTAAACTAACAACACAGTGACATAGATAATACATGGGCAAATTTTAGTAGTTCCTACAAAAGGGACCAATGATAACAGAATTCAGCGTGCAGTGTTTTCCTACCAGTGCATAGGCCCCAAAGTCAGCGATTTACTTTAAAATCGTTCGATCTTTTTAATTTATTTAAAACTAGTTGAATAAGTAGAAACAAACATTTAATATAGAATAATTATTCATTTACAAACAAACTAACTGAAAAATGCCGTATTTTAAACACATATTTGTTTTTGGTCTTTGTTCTACATGTATAAATGTTTCAATATAATAAATGTTACTTTTTTCCTTTTAGAAGGGGTTATTTTTAACATTTCGTGCTGTTTTAGTTCGCACTATGGGGTAAGCCACATACATATTTTATTTTTATGTACGGCTTTATCTATATACTTAAAAGGGCTACAGAATAATTTATTTGTCTCCGTAAAGTGGTCTTTTACATGGCACATTGGGTAGATTAAATTGTAAACAATCTTGTAGTGAAAGATTAAAAGATTAGCGCTGTAAACAATGTTTCCCATGGCTTATTTTCCGTCTAGATAACCTGTTGGCCTATTGTTCGAATACGAGATAAAGTTAATAACAAATGTACGTTAATAACGAATCACTGAGTACAGTTATATAAGTAGACCATTGATTGTGCTAGCCTAAGTTTATTTTGAATATATACATTTGTATTCTAAATAATACATTAGGTATTTTTCCGCTCACTATAAGGTTAAGGTAGGAAACGAATAGTACTCATGAATGAATTATAGGGATTCTGAAATAAACTCCCCAGTATAATTGCGACTTAAAGTCAACGTATTCAGATGTCATAATAGATAAGGAAAACATATACATGTAAAAAGTAAACGAATTAAAAGTTCCATTTTCATATGAGTATTTGTAACAAGTTTAATCGAATAACAGATCTGTTTCTATGACAGCACTGCTGTAGTGTGGCTTAAGGGCTGAGGGACAAAACTGCTCACATACCAACATGCGGTATGATCTCGGCTTATATCATATATCAATGTTTTGGACTTTCGGCTTACTTGCTTTCAACTGATTTAATATATATGATTTCGACTTACTAAATTGATACTATTTCGGCTCACCTTACTGACACGAGTTCGACCTACCTTACATTCCTGCAATAATTTTGACTTACATTAAATTGCTATCTTCACTCTCGATTAACCTTACAAAAATGATTTTTGACTCACCTAATTTACATCATACGTTTGTCCTATATATAAACTCTGTCTACATGTACTTACCTTACTAAAATTTATAAATGCTTTCGACTTGTAGACATAACTAAAATGCTCTTAAATGATTTTTGCCCTACTTATATATGATTTTGAGTTACCTTACTAATATGATTTCGACTTAACATCTGAATCCAACTATTTTTGCTTAGCTTCGTCACTTCGTCACTAAGAAATTAACATTTTTCTCTATAACAAACACTGCTGATATATCGAACATGCCTATATCAACGCCACATATACGCGCCAAATTCTAATGTTCCTTTAAAAAGATCATCAATATCGAATATTTAACAATTTAAAGCATATTTTGTGATTAAATCGCCGTTACCTGTAAAATATGTAGAACATTTATTACAAATATATTTGACTTCAAAAAACATTTCAAATTTCAGTTGTTTATTTTTATGCCCCCACAATGTGGGAGCATATAGCGTTGCACTTGTCCGTCCGTCCGTCCGTCAGTCCGTCCGTCAGTCCGTACGTCCCGAAATCTTGTGAACGCAACTCCTCTTAAACCGGATGGCAGATTTTGCTTAAACTTACAGGGATGAACAACCTTAATGTGTAGATGGTAGTAAAGGAAGGAATTTTCGCTGCGACCAAATTTAACAGAATTATGGCCCTTTGTTGATTTTTTCACTAGATACTATGTAGAAATTTTGTGAACGCAACTCCTCTAAAACCAGATGGCAGATTTTGCTTAAACTTACAGGGATGAACAACCTTAATGTGTAGATGGTAGTAAAGGAAGGAATTTTTGCTGCGACCAAATTTAACAGAATTATGGCCCTTTGTTGATTTTTTCACTATATACTATGTAGAAATTTTGTGAATGCAACTCCTCTTAAACCGGATGGCAGATTTTGCTTAAACTTACAGGGATGAACAACCTTAAGGTGTAGATGGTAGTAAAGGAAGGGAATTTTTGCTGCGACCAAATTTTACAGAATTATGGCCCTTTGTTGATTTTTTCACTATATACTATGTAGAAATTTTGTGAACGCAACTCCTCTTAAACCGGATGGCAGATTTTGCTTAAACTTACAGGGATGAACAACCTTTAGGTGTAGATGGTAGTAAAGGAAGGAATTTTTGCTGCGACCAAATTTTACAGAATTATGGCCCTTTGTTGATTTTTTCACTATATACTATGTAGAAATTTTGTGAATGCAACTCCTCTTAAACCAAATGGCAGATTTTGCTTAAACTTCCAGGGATTAACAACCTTAATGTGTAGATGGTAGTAAAGGAAGGAATTTTTGCTGCGCCCAAATTTAACAGAATTATGGCCCTTTGTTGATTTTTAGTTTTCAACTTGTGGCACATGTAGTCCAAAAAATATTTGACCTAGAGTCATAAGATTGACAGAACAGTGGCGTGTGGGGGCATCCGTGTCCTATGGACACATTTCTAGTTTTGTGTGTTTCAGGTGGACCACCTACTATCAAGGGTGATGGTCGGACTAGTAATTTTAATACGACACACAATGATACGTTTATGGGAGAATATGAAAAACCAGTTCAAACACTTCCAGTCGTAAGTAAAAAAACTAAAACACTATAATATAATTTGAGTGAAATGTGTATTATACACAAATTGTTGTAACCCAGCGTTATTTCATAGACAAGTGCGGAGATAGCGTGAGAAACGAGTCGTGTTTGTACTTACTGTCTGTCCTCGTACTGCCGAATATTTTGGCGCCAGCTCGCGGTGCGGGTATATTTAGCATCCTGTAAGTTAAGTCTATTCAACTAGACCAGAATAAAGTTTTAATGGAGGAGCAATTTGAATAAATGGAGCTTATTTTTAAAAGCAACGACAAGTTTGTTTTTGATGTGGATCGAATACACGAGCGACAAATACTAATAATAACAAATACTATAAGCATTTAGAAAATTAGGATAATAAGAAATTGCATGATTGTGTTTTTCTTATCAATGCATCTATACTTGATCGAGAAATTGGTTAGATTACGACGATCTCGACTAGCTTTAAACAAGTACGCGTCAAGTGGGTTAATGTCATTTGATGTCACTTGCAACATTTGATGTACGAGACTCCACGCAGTTTATGAGAAATGAAAACGTTTTATTTGATTTTTTTAAGTTGAAATTTCAATAATCGTTAAAAGTAAACAATATTCTATTTTGAAAATACATTTTAGGTTAGAAAGATCAAGTTGATTTCTTAAACTTATAGTACATGTAGTGCAAGTGGTAAATAGTCTCTTAAGTTTGTTGTCATCTCATGAATAAAAACTAACATTAAACTTATACGCTTTCTCGTTTAAGGCGCACACTTTCTTTTACTTGTTTTCATGGGATGACACGAAAATGTCACATTGAAAAGTTCCATTATAACCGCCGTATGAACACATCTGCGAATGTTTCTAAATTCTAAGTGTCACCAATATTCATAGTCTGCTTAAGCAGTGCTAGGGTGGGTGGTGGGTAGTTTGCACTTGACATTACCGTCCATGTACAGGCTCTTTTTGACTACAATTCTCATGGTATTTGAAGAGAAAAATGTAGATGGTATCTCATACGGAAAACTTTGCCAATTATTCATACTTTGACAGAGAGGGGTGAAAATTGGAGTTATGTAATGCCCCTGAAAAATTATCCTGTCTTCATCATACACAATTCTTGATTGTTTTTTTTTTCGCTCACCTGAGTACAAAGTGCATCACAATAGTTCACCATGAGCACTTTGTACTCAGGTGAGCTATTATGATCGTACTTTTAACGACGTCAATCGTTCGTCTGTCATAACTTCAGTTCATACCAACATTTGGGATTTATGGGATTTTTATTTGATGTTTATACATGTGGCATTTTCCACATGAGAAGTAAAAATGTCTGTCTGAACAGGCGGAATGTAACTTATAAACCATTCGCTGTTGGCCCGCCAGTCCGTCCATTATCATGTCGTCAACTTTTTCATTCAAACAACATCTCCTCTGTTACAACTTGGTCAGGGGAAGGTAGTGGTTAAGGTGTCTGCCTCTCAACTCAGAGAGCTTGAGTTCGAGCCCTGCTCGGGTCACGACCATGTTTTTTCATATGACACCAGTACTGGTTGGTTCCAGGAAGCGGACTCGAAAATGATTAATATAAGTTATTCTTGTTTTGCAATCGAGCTTAAACAAATATGTTTAAACCAACAACTTGGTCAGATTTGATGAAATTTGCCCGTGCTGTTCCGAAAGTGAAGCTGTACCAAAAATTTTTTCAAATGGTTTTGGTCTGGTAAATGTCTTGGTCAGAGGCGCTAGAACAGGTCTTTAAAAATTTTCTCCTCTAAAACCGTAAAGGCTCCACCAAACGAAATAAGAGCCATGGGGTCAAAATTGGCCTCGTCCCTGGGTCATTGATTTTTCTTACATGTATATTGAACATATAGCAAAAACATTCAAAAAAGTTTTCTTCTTTTAAATGTTGCTCAGTTTTATACCAATTTTGCTATCATTTGACCCAGTGACCTTCATTTTGTGTTTTATAGGTATATACATTCACAGTTTTAGATACAGTGGCTGTTAAGCTGCTGCACTAGTTTCTACTGTATTGTTTGGAGCTTCATCTTTGAAATTTTGACCTATTAAACAATATGACCCGTCATTTAAGTTATACTTAACAGTATTGAGAGTTACAACTATGTGCCTACCCTACTGCAGTAACATGCTAACACTTTTAATATTGAATAGAACTCAATCCGTTACTGCACTAAGATTACGAGATGTAGATTTTAACTTTAAAAATCAAATGACATATTTTGATATTTTGGCCAATGCCTGCATTAACAGCCTTTATGGTCAGGTGAGCGCTATAGGACTATCATGTCCCTCTTGTTTAAAGTTTTTTGATTACTATTAATGCAGCAAAGAAACCGGTAACTGCCATTTTTCACTTAACATACCTGTAGAGTAGCGAATGATTATAATTGTAGGGTAAATTAGACCTTCTATAAAAAAGCTAATCATGAAACCCCCTCGTCTAGCGTCCAAATATTATTAACGCTTAATTTCTGCAAAAAATATTTCCGCGTACGCATTGTTAACTGGATTGTTGAATAATTTGTTAATCATTTCAGCCTCCAAGTTACAATGTACCTGTAGGAGATCCTAATAAAGTTGTCGAACGTGAAACAACCATGAATGCATCGTTTCAAGATGTCTCCAACCAGAATCAGCGTCAACAGTACAGCGTAGAAGAAGTCAGCCGGGTACTAAACCAGACCAACTTCAAGCAACAAGACGGTCATTACAAATGGAACGATTACAGGAGCACGGCTTTAGCCTCCTATATGCCCGCATCTGTACCAGGTATATTTGCATTTATTATACATTTTTGTCGCAAAAAAAAGATAAAAAAAGAGCAAGATATATTGTGCTATATGTAAAAAAACAAAGTATTAATCGTGCGAACAGTTTTCTATCTATATAATACAATGTATAAAGGTACAGTGTTTGTATCGTCATATATATAATGTTTTTGCCCCCACTACTGTATCCGTGTCCGTCCGTTCGTCCCGCTGTTTCGCTGTCACGTTGTCCGGCTTTACGCTGTCCGTCCATTGAGACGAAACAATCGAATATGGGGGCATCCGTGTCCTAATGACATATTTCTATTTATAATCTGATGTTCAATTGTGATATTTGTGTTGTCCCGGAAATGTATATAGCAGTTCGCGGTATATAGCCTCGTATGTGATAGGTACTTTCTCTTACCTGATACATGTTAAGTGGTCAAAGATGAAAGAAGTAATTTACACTTTGCAAACTACACTGACAATCCATGTGTAATATCAATAGGTTGTCAATAAAAATACGAAATAGCCCTTACAGCGTTAGTCAGTAGATATAGGGCGATAAATACTGCAAAATCAGTCATAAGTCGCAAATAACATGTAAATTATTAATTGAATCTTGAATCTTTTTACTTTAAATCTTAGTACTTTTTTTTCGAGTTATGATTTACTTTAAATATTTTGGCTCATCTGGAGGCATGCAGCTTTAAACGAGATCAATGGCATTATGCTATAATTACCAAATAATGATATACATAAATAAGCCACAGAGCTATTTGTTTAGAAACCATTGAAGATTTGTATTTATCACACACCCGTGCCGATTTTGCGACTCCGTAAATATGGTATTGCACGGTCGTGCATATATTTTGACGTGACGTCATTAGCGTTATTCAAACATAGTGTAAAGACGCGCTAAATGTTAGCGTTCTACTATAGGCGCGTCAACGGAAAATAACTCTTATAATTATTTCACTTTAAACGGTCTTTATTTTGGGTATGTGATAAATAGAATATTAAATGAGTGTAAGTTCAATACTGAATTTATTGCACTCGTTGAATAGAATAATATTATGCTCGCCAGAGGCTCGCATAATATAATTTTATTCAACTCGTGCAATAAATTCAGTATTGAACTTACACTCATTCAATATCCTCTATTTACTCAATAATTTATTAATTTGATGTATTTTTTCTCATAGTTGAAAGATACCGGCCTAACAAACATAGAAATCACAGTGATTTCCCCGAGGGTGACATGGACCCCAGTCGAACCAATGATCGCGTCAGCCTGACAACAAACAGATTTTACCACGGCAATGTAAATATCACATATTGAACTGAATATTGTTTTGATTAAAAAAAATCCTAAGTAAACAACAGATGCAGATTATCCCAATCTTAATGGTAAAGCAGTCGACAAACTAATATATTTTTAAGAAAATGAGAACGTTTCATCGTTTCACGAACAAAGTGTGTTATCTAAGAATTGTGAATGAACATTTTCGATAAATCAAAGAGTAAAATGATTCATGTTTTTAAAGTCATGGATTTCAAAGAATAGCTATCCAAAATGTTCTTTGTCGATTTTCATTGGAGGTCAGCGAGCTTTCGTAGGCACGTGCATATTTATTCCATATAAAGACTGCATGCCGAAACCTACTCTGAAGTACCATACTTACCTACACAGGGTTATTAATTGTGAACCATATTAATAGATTTCATGCATATTTTAATAACTTGTAGCCTCCGAGAGGTCTTCACAACAGTATTGTTTCTGGAGCAAACTTGCGAACCAAAAGTAACGTCTGGTTCGGTGAACCGCCGCTAGGTGGCTCTTTTTACAACACAACCAACGCTGGAACATTCGCTGCCAAGTCTGTACCATACTCTTATAACAGAAACAGTTTCCACAAAGACAGTGATATACCGTTGGATTATTACAGTAAGTTTTGTTATAAGGCACATTTGATTATTGCAGTTGTAATGTTACACGTCTGTAATATACAATATCTACATGCATATTCCAACAGACACTTACCTTACGCGTTTCTTGATTAGTTTTAACCGTCATATCTTCCACAAGAAACTGCCTGCTTGTCTTCACGATTTTTTTCTCCGTGATTTAAGCCTCTTATATTTTTCTATCACTTGACATTGAAAGATAACATAATTATACTTTATTAACGGAATCGTCCGTAAAGTGTGAGAACACATATTATCATTACTTTGAGCGCATACTTCAATCAAAGGAGACGAATTTGGAGTCGAAGACAAGACTTACTATAAACACGGAGAACAGGTTCCACACCGACTTTATTTATATGGTCCAGAAATCTTTTCTTATTCTTCTTCAGAAAATGAAAGAAACCACACTACGTCGTACACAGATTATCAGAACCCCAGACAGGCTAGAACAGCTCCAAATCCCGTAGCTATCAACAATGTATGTAATTCTTTTATTTTAACGGCTTTAGCCCGTTCGTGGCCGAGTTGTTAAGCTTCTTGACTTCAAACCACTTGCCCCATATCGCTGTGGGTTTCGGATCCCGCAAGTGTCATTGGATTCTTTCACGTCAAGAAGCTATTCATCAAGCTTACGGACCGTCGGTGGTTCTACTGAAGTACCCGTTCGTGCCTGAAATGAGGTCTTCATTCAACTGTAAAGCTGAAAAGTGACCATAAGACCTTACGTACAACCCAACCGAGCTTTTTAGAAACATAATAATACTACACATCCTTCGAAAAGACGTCAAATTGGTATACAAGGTCGCAATGTAGTATTACCTTATTAAACCAGACATGTACAAATGTATGTTATTGTATGACAAGAAAAAAATTCTCTGAAAGAAATTGAAAAGCAAGATTGTTTATTTATACTTTATGTATTTTTTTCACAGTATTTTTTTCGAAGATATAAATGAAAAATGAATTTCGAAGATGCTATATTTTGATCACATACATGACCTACAATATCTGTATCTTGCCATGTCGAATTGAACTACGCCATGCACCAATGGTGTCCAGATGTAATTGGTCTATACAATAACCTTTGACATGGTCATTGAATAGGTCTTCAAATACAACAATTAATCGATTGCCTTGATAAAAATGACTACAAGTTTTTAGATGTTCAAATATGAAAACTTCAAACTTTAAATGAGCGAGCAACTTCCAATATTTTCATTGTATGGACATTTTTCTGACTTTTTTTGCCTAACCACATTGTTTAATTTGTTTTCCAGATAAGCCGATCACATATTATGCCACCTTTGAGAAACTCCGGATTCTTTACTACCACTCATAACGACACATTTACGCCTAAAAGGGCAGATAAATATTCATATGACGCTGGTCGTTTACAGAAGAGTTCTGTCCCTTTGGGAACAATGACAAAAATTGATGTATAATGTAAATTTTCTACTCTAGATATTTTGTATAACATTCATGTCAATAAAACTGATTTGCCTGAATTGTATTTTTCCCTAGGAATATTAAATATGTTGTGCTTTGAAAAGAAAAAGAATTTTAACGAATAAATTCCTTTTTGGTAAATAAGAAATTTCAAGGTAGGGCTATACAGGCTCTTATTTGGGAGAACACCTTTTTCTTGATGAGATTAAAAAAAAAGAAGAGAAAACTTTCCATCAATAAAAGTCAAATCTCCATAAATCATGGAAATACATGATCATCATGTATAAAAGATGAACGTGGAGTTGATTTGGCCAATATAAACTGATACTCATTGTTGGTGTACTTACTGCTTGTTTCGTAATTCATAGGACGTGCATGAGTATCAAATTAACAGAAAATATTCTATATTTTTATGTGTGCTGTGGCGTGCAATATGTATTCTTGCTCCAGGCGAACTACTTTATTATACTCTGTAACAACTTCATACATTCGAAGGAAATGTCAAAGAATCAGAAATAGTACGAACAATGCTACCATTCTCAGTTGTCGATAAATCATGCAAGTCAGTCCCAAATAGTCCGACGTACTGTAGTGCTGCGAATAAGGGGTAAATTGTGGCGGCGTTTACATATCGTCTGTCCCCGCACATTCGGGCCAATGCGGTTGTGTTGATTCACTGAGGATATAGTGGTGTCCAAATCCCAGTGAGCAGACAGTTAAAAGAGAGTTTTCCATGATTCATAATTTGAAGTCCATTTTTAAGGGCACAAAGGCCTTACACTGATTGTTAAAGTGGGAAAATTAGAGACAGAGACGATTTTGGAACTACGGATCAATTGGCGCCCCGCGACGGTTTCATCTACTTTGCCACTTATCCGTTACAAAAACTTGAAAGTCATACCACATTTTCCAGATATACAGTCAAAAATATTTGAAATATCATTTTAATTCCAATCTTGACCAGATTACTACTGATCGACCACAGGGGTCTTTCAAATGGCTGTGTAACATGTAAATGTATTCGAATAATCATGTCTGAAATGTATGTGTAGTTTGAACAGTCACAGTAATAACTGCCACAACTTAACAGAGATGGTGTTATATGTTCTAGAGTGATATTCAGTGACTTATACTCGTGTCTACAAGTACACAATTTAGTTAATCAAGCATCGGTCGTTTACATCAAGTTTTTTTTCCTGAAAACATTTGGCATTCATGCTGGAAATATTCTTTGT
The DNA here is from genome assembly GCF_026571515.1 of Ruditapes philippinarum. Taxonomy (NCBI): domain Eukaryota; kingdom Metazoa; phylum Mollusca; class Bivalvia; order Venerida; family Veneridae; genus Ruditapes; species Ruditapes philippinarum. The sequence goes on from NW_026864034.1 coordinate 22,655, forward strand.
GGTTGCTAATCAAACCTGCAAAATGAAGTATGTGACAACGTATGATGTATTTAGTCGTCTACTTATTGATCAGTATTATCTTGTTTTTTATATATACATGTATATTTTACAGTCCTGTTTATTAATTGTTAATTGTTTTACACGTTTTACAAAGAAATTTATTATTCTGATTGTATATTTTATAATGTTTTACTGTAGTCTAGATGATGAAATTGAACCATTTTAATTGCTTATAGACCATGTACAAATAAATATTTTCAATAAATAATTTAAACATTTCGTCAAATGTTTCTTCTTTTTTATATATTTTCATTGTTTTTATAATATTTTTCAAACATTGTTTTTCTCGAAAAAGTAAAGTCGTAAAGCAAACATCATGAAACGATATATATTAACATGACGGGTTTTGTACATTATAAAAATATGTAAACTGCTTCTAATATTTTCATTCACATGGTAATAATGTAAACCTTAAAGAACGCCAAAAGCGCAAAATTAAAAATGTTGCAGACTCGGTTTGATCAAGAGTCTGCAATTAGCTTCTGGCCCCTTGCATCGGCTTAATTAAGCATTACGTGAATTCATCTCTAAAACATAATTATTATGGATGTTTATTAATTTAGAAAGATCTGCAGATGTATTCATGCGGCGGTTACATATTTATCAAATGAAAAAAGAAACAAGTGCAAAAAGGTCCTCTTTGATTTCTACCACCGTGTCTTGATCTGCGATGTCTAGATTTTGCAAGTCACTCAAATAACTAACGGGTATATAACAAGTGCGACGCCGAATATGTTTTAATGTTTATTCCAAATATATGTGCGATTATACAAAATTACTTTATTATGTAAATAATAAATATATAAGAGGAGGCACATTTTCGTCAAAAAATAGCGTGCAAGCGAGCTTATACTATCTCAACAAGTTATTAGAAGAGGAAAAGGTAAAGCTCTTAATAACGATGTGGCGTGCAACCTTGCACGATAGAGACCCCATCAAAAACAAGTTTATGATCATCGCTTAATTTGTGAACAGTTAAGTGTTCTTAACGTCAAAGTACAAATAGGTAAATGTCTAAAATCAATAGGTTCAATGTAAAGATAACTTAATTTCGTGAAAAGTAATAACAGATTTTTTTTGGTTACAGAGAATACACGTCGTTCGTCTTATTGCAATGGGCTGTAATAATTGACACATGTACCATATACGTATACTATACAACATCATACATGTATATGATTTTGCAAATTATTCCATCAGCGGAATAATTAAAATGATAACAGACCTAGTTTCTGTGAAACACATAAACTGGTATTATCTAAATTAATTTTGTATTACATTGTCATTATGTAAAGAAATAACATATCGCATAATGATATAGTTATACCTCAACACCGCACAAACTATGGTAAAAAGACTATCTGTTATGCGATGGTGCAAAGATTTGGAATAGAATACCATCTAATATAAGTTCTTCTAATTCTCTAACATCTTTTAAAAATAAGTATAAATCAAAGCACAGAAGGCGTTGAATTTGTTTGGGTCTCAGAATGTCAGAAAGGTGAACGTTGTGAGATTATAAACCAATTTGTTTTTGTAAAGTGCCACCAATGCTTTCCAGCGTTTTAATTGTAGTAAATTGGCTATAAGACTAATTTAAACACTGATATTCAATCCAATGTTTATTTGACTTAAACAATTAGAAAAAAAAAATGAGTTGCCTTTACTAGGTTGAACTCCAGCCCTCTCGCTTCCTAAGCGAGCGCGCAAACCCCTCGGCCACGGTGAAGTTATTTGTTAACAACTTGAAGAAAACTATATTATTCTCTATTAGGGTGTGTAACGACGCTAACTGTTTAATACAGATGTTAATAATCATGGAGCTTACTATAAGCATGTATATCTATAAAGAATAAAACAATATTAGAAATCTTCGACCATTCGGGAATTATTTTGCTTGAAAATTAATGCACCTGTCATTTGACCATCTTTACGCAGTGATCTCTCCTGAATTTTTCGGCGTTAGTTTACATATAAAGGGAAGTAACCGCTTCAAAAAAGCGGACTACTTTCGGTACTTGCAATTAACAGCATTAGAGTCTGAAATTTCGCTACCATTATTTGTTTGGTCTTACACCTGAACCAACCTTTGCTTTTTTTCCATAAGTAAAGCTGTAGTGAGTTAGTATTTTGTATGGAATACAAAAAATACCTCTTTGTTTACGTTGTTAATCTGTGTTATTAAATTAACAAATCATTTCACTTAACCCTGCTGCTTTCTTCATGTAATTATTATCTAGCATACATGTAGTTTAAAATCATTATCATCCACTATATTACCTTAACTTCAGAGAAAAAATACATATTCATTTTTGAGGCTTTATCTGTCTGTCAAATTTTAAAGGCCTGGTTCATATTTTTGTCCAGCTTCATCATTGGAAATTAAGATGATATATAATGAGCTGCTCGGCATATGTCAGTTTAATATTCCAGACACGGTATGCATCCAAATCATCACGACTTGATGATTTACCAACAGAGAAATAATAAATGATCAGATAGTTTTATTTACTTCACACAGCTACCTCTAAATAGATGGAAATTTTTGTTTCTTTGAGCAAGGGGTCTAAGCACACATGTATCAACCTTTGTTGGTGATTTTCATCATGATGCAGGGGCTTTCTGCAAAATAAGAGCAGTTTTGTATTGCTTATGTTTGCATAGAACAGCATAGAACAATGGCAATCTAATACAGGACTACATTGACATAAGTTAAAAAATAAAAACATTAATTACGATATTTTCACTATTATCTAGACTTCGAGCCAGTAATTATCATTAGACCCTGGTATTATCAGCAAGCCCTGATAATATGGATACATACCGTGCTTAAGTAGAATGTAAAAAAAAGAGAAAGTAGAAGAAAATCTGTCATGTGTTAGGAGTCATTTTCTCCAAAAAGATTTGACGCCTTGGATAAATAATTTTTGCAAATTTGACAGCTTTATATGCAAAATTTTGCGCATACTTTATAATTTACTGAAATGGAAAATTAAAATGCATTATCCATGCTGCATGCATGTTTGATAAACACGCGCAGGGACATCAGTAGCATCTTAAAAGTATCATTCAAAATTTATATTAGCACGCGTGTTCATCATCAACGACAAATTTGCCAATATTTTTCTAAATAATATTCCCTAAGCGTTAAATTATTCAAAATTTTAGACATTTTGTAAGTGGTATGCACTTGTAATTATTTCAAACTTCATTATAAAAATACTGTAACTGTCATTTAATTGCTGGCAGAACGAATTAAATGTTGCCTGACAGCGTCTTATGTGAAAACAACTTGTTTGTGTAAATAAGTAAATAAAAGCCTTGCTCATAATCTGTTAAAACTAAATGTATATTTACAATATTTTGTTGTCGTTCAAGTGGTTAATAATATTTACATACGGTAATAAATTTTGTTTATCAAATGGTACCACTGTTACAAAAGCCGAACATTAAAAAGGTATTTTATTCAGGGTACTTGAGTCCCTGGCTTTAAGCAAAATGATAGCGATATGCTAAATTGATAGAGTTTTAAAACCAGACATTGAAACATTTTTACCTTTATACTGGTGCCTCATATTTCCGTGTTACCCATAATTCCAAGGTATTAGGCATAAACAGTCTCAAACACCTTCTAGACCTCATGCACCTGGCAGTAGTTTTAATTTTACTCTTTTATTGTATTTTTATCGAAATGCTACATGAACAACTGAGTAAACTTATTATTTTATTCAGATTAAGAGCAAAGTGAATTATTTCACCATTTTATTTTTAGTTTTCACATATACAGCTGAGAAAACTTATTATTTTATTCAGATTAAGAGCAAAGTGAATTATTTCACCATTTTACTTTTAGTTTTCACATTTACAGCTGAGAAAACTTATTATTTTATTCAGATTAAGAGCAAAGTGAATTATTTCACCATTTTATTTTTAGTTTTCACATATACAGCTGAGAAAACTTATTATTTTATTCAGATTAAGAGCAAAGTGAATTATTTCACCATTTTACTTTTAGTTTTCACATTTACAGCTGAGAAAACTTATTATTTTATTCAGATTAAGAGCAAAGTGAATTATTTCACCATTTTATTTTTAGTTTTCACATATACAGCTGAGAAAACTTATTATTTTATTCAGATTAAGAGCAAAGTGAATTATTTCACCATTTTATTTTTAGTTTTCACATTTACAGCTAAGAAAACTTATTATTTTATTCAGATTAAGAGCAAAGTGAATTATTTCACCATTTTATTTTTAGTTTTCACATAAACAGCTGAGAAAACTTATTATTTTATTCAGATTAAGAGCAAAGTGAATTATTTCACCATTTTACTTTTAGCTTTCACATATACAGCTGAGAAAACTTATTATTTTATTCAGATTAAGAGCAAAGCTAATACAAATTTTTTCTTCTAACCTTTGTCGTCTGTATTGAAAGCAAAGTAATACGGAAATATGAGGCACTGGTATATTAGTTAAATATATGTTAAAAGTGACTACGCCATTGAAAAACCTTGCGATCTCTTTGGTTAGTTCGTGATAAATTATACGATTATATATCAGTTCATCCTCGTTTTATTAGACATTTGTTTTGCCATTTTAACTGCTAAATACTAACATGCGTGTCGATTGGGTAAGATGGTGACAGAAGGCAAACGGATCACCGTCTCTGAAAATCCTGTTGTTTCAGGGAAACGGCTAAATTAAATAAAGGGACAAGTAGAAAATAATGATGAACACTTGTTATATATTACGTTTGTGTCCGATGACTATAATATATTTACCTATATGTATAGATTTGTGCCACTATTAAAACTGTTTGTAAGTAGAAAGTTATCTGAAATATAAAAATAGAGATGGCGTGCAACGAATGAAGTCATTAATAGGTCTCTTACACTTCAACTTTCTAAATACATTAGGAAAGTCGTCATTTGTTAATGCAAAATTTATCATGCACACGGCTCGTGCCACCTTTGGGTATCGTTTTCCGGGTAAATCAATTTCAAATATTTTAATGCATCATAAAAACGCGTATATTATCTGTTTTTATTGCAGATTAGCACCATTAACACTTCACTCGACGTTTCAGTGTTATTTTTTCTGTATTTTACTGATATTTAACTTTATTTCTTTGACTGCCATACGCTTTTCATGGAACAGAGCATATCAGCTTATCGTTTATTACATCGTTACGTGCATCTTAACATACATTCTAATGATTAGACCGTGTCAAGACTGTTTTTAATATTACAAATGAGAATTCATCTCGTATTTAAATAGACATTAATCATATCTAATATACGATTTATCATTTCTTTTTGAAAGTTTGTATTTCAATGCATGTAAAATTGAATTACCAACAGTATATAAAGTTAGGTGATACTGCACGGAAGTTAACTAATGCCATCACTTTAGATGTTCCCTGCAAGACAAAGCCTCCCGTGTAGAACCGAACCCCAAAGTATGTAAAATTATGCCATTGGTATTTTTCCATTCCACAAAAAGCCAATCCAGTCCCAAAAAAGGGCAAACATGTCTCAGAATAAAGTTCTAATTTGTTGAGAAATTGAACTTTGATATTTCACCAAATGGGAGACTCGAGGCTATTGACAGCCAGATTAAATGAGTTTCATATATACATGTAAGACAGGGCAGTTAAATTTCAATTTATGATAGATATATAACGAAAAAGGGGCATTTTTTTAAAGAGTTTCGATACATTTTAGAAATAAATATTGTTTTTGAAATATGAGTTACCTAACAAATTAAATATAAAGCTAAATGTAGTGAAATACTTTTTTTATAAAATCTAAAAACAGTAAAATAAAGTTGTTTCCATATTATGGACGATTCTTGAAACAGATGTAATTTGGAATGTCTCTGCTATATAACACACATGAATATTGCACATATACAGAATGAAAATACACCGACAAATTATATGCTTAACTTTAACAGTAATTTTTTACAATTTAGCAATGATTCTTTCATAAAGGTATATTAGAATTATTCTTTTACAAAATCCAAATAATATTTTTTCAGCAGATATATAAAGGAACATGACCTTTGACTTCCAACAAATGCATGATTACTGTAAAAAAGAGTGTTCCAAAAAGAAACGCCTTCATATGAGCTGTTCGCGATCAGTTTCTCTACTTGTAATAGGGTTTGTAAACGAACAGCATGGATCCTGATCAGACTGTGCGGATGCGCAGGCTGGTCTGGATCCATGCTGGTCGCAAAGACATTAATATGTTGGTTTTGTTATGACACGGCTCATATATTCTGAGAGTGTCCAATTATTTCATAAAGCATCCATGAATGGATGACCAAACACAGCCAACTATGTTAACATCCAAGTGTACATGTAACAAGCATCTTTCAAACTGTCAAATTGGTCTTTGCTTGTGACAAGTTTTTTATGTACCACATTATTATGCATGGGTATTTCAGAATCCAGTATTGTTGACTTGACCTGCACATCAAAAACACTTCAATGAAACATTTCCTTACCATGACTATACACGATTATCTATTAACAACCTTTACATTAAAGGTCCATTATGCCCTAGAAATGCTTCTATTCTTATTTCTCAAAAGCTTTTTTTTATTTATGGTATACTTTTATAGTTTCCAAAATGTTACTCATTGGCCAGTAATCTGACCCGTCTTTTCATCTGTTGCTTTTTGGCTATTAGTACAGTTAAAGTTATACTTTGTTTACTTTTTGCTTCTTTTATGACAAATTATTTCACATTTACCGCTTCTTTCTTCAGGTTACAAACATCTAACATGAGCTAAAGCCGTTATTAAAATATTATAAATTCATGTTTGCTCTTTTTAAAGAAGTAAATATTTCTTTTAAGACTTGACTTGATAACACGTCGTCATCCTATCAAACACATTTGAGCCGCGTCATGACAAAACCAACATAGTGCGTTTGCGACCAGCTTGTCTGGATTCATGCTGGTCGCAAACCCATTATGTTGGTTTTGTCATGAAGCGGCTCAATTATGCATAGTTATTTAAAGATCCATCAAGGAATTACAAAAAATTGCTTAGGGGGGAGGGGGGGGAGAGCGACACAAAACATCAAGCAACTCTTTTATGAATAAAAATCCCTGCTGTCCAAAAGTGTCACCTTTATTCTGAATATTGCATGCGGCGCATCGTCTCTCAATGTTCTACACATTTATCCAAAATTATTTTAAAATGACAAAGTAATAGACATGTTACAAAGTAGAAGGACGAACGGACACTGTAAAAACTACATGTCTCCCTATGTTTGGGGCACAAATAATAGGACCGGTGTGACGGTTTTACTATGATCCGATTTTTTTTAAAACCTCTCTTCTTGTGATAAATTTCGGCATAAATCTGAGCCAGAACTTTATTCCTATTGATGTATACATGTAGACTATATCAGTATTTATAACTATCTAAACAATTTAAACACAGAAAGAATTTTGATAACTTTCTTGAAAGCTTAACTTTTCAAATATTGTTCTCCTTTTTTATCAACTGAAGACAATCAATGAAATCAAACTAGCTATAGTTAATCAAGGGAGATAATCTAATCGATTACGGGACAAGAAACTACTGCCAGGATGGATGAGTATTTTGTGGTTTACTAAGCAGTTTCTTCATCAATCAGAAAGAACATTTCCTCTGACATGTATCGGATACAGGCAAATCCACTGCTTTCCTCCATCAAAATAATATTTCTTTCGAATCACCTTCAGTTGTTTGCTGATGAAAAAAGATCCAAAACTAAAACTAGAAATGCGTCATCATGCCACGGATGCCCCCGCATGCAGCCAAAATTTCAAATGTTATATTATTTAGTTCCAAATTTGTTTGCACAAATTATTTTTTTCATTCTAGGTTCAAAGCACTTAAAACTTTTCAATGTTAACACAAACCATTTTTATACAATGTTCAAGGCACTGAAATTATTCAGTCTTAACCTTTTGAAAATAGCATATTGCATATTTGTAGCCAAAAATAATGGCTATATATACATTTCCACAAAAGTATGAGTGCTGAAACTGAAAGTTCAAAATTTTTCCAACATTCGGAAAGATAAGTTTGTTCCAAATCATTGAACCACAACCAATTCAAACTTAAACTGCTTATTCTAAGATGTATCTATATTATTTTCAAAGTAAAAAGGGACATAACTCTGCAAAAAATCATCGAACCATGACCAAATTCCAACTTGAACCTGTCCTTCCTTTGACATATCCATATGTCAATTTGAGTTGAATATGTAACACTGTTGGGTTGATAATGGACAGAAACTTTAAATTTCATATCATTTTCAAAGTGAAAGGGGCTTTACTCTGCCAAAAATCATTGAACCATGACCAAATTCGAACTTGGCCTGCGCATTCCAAAAACATATCCATATGTCAAATTTGAGTTGAATGTGTAATACTGTTGGGGAGGTAATAAACGGAAACTGAAAATTTCGTATTATTTTTAAAGTGAAAGGGGCATAACTCTGCCAAAAATCATCAAACCATGACCAAATTTGAACATGACCTGCGCATTCCTTTGACAGTATCCATATGTCAAGTTTGAGTTGAATGTGTAATACTGTTGGGGAGATAATAAACGGAAACTGAAAATTTCATATTATTTTTAAAGTGAAAGGGGCATAACTCTGCCAAAAATCATCAAACCATGACCAAATTTGAACTTGACCTGCGCATTCCTTTGACATATCCATATGTCATATATGAGTTGAATGTGTAATACTGTTGCGGAGATAATAAACGGAAACTGAAAATTTCATATTATTTTCAAAGTAAAAGGGGCATAACTCTGCCAAAAATCATCGAACCATGACCAAATTCGACCTTGACCTGTATTTTTTCATGACATATCCATATGTCAAGTTTGAGTTGAATGTGTTGTACCATTGGGGAGATAATGAACGACAACTGAAAATTTCATATTATTTTCAAAGTGAAAGGGGCATAACTCTGCCAAAAATCATCGAACCATGACCAAATTTAAATTTGACCTGCGCATTCCTTTGACGTATCCATATGTCAAGTTTGAGTTGAATGTATTGTACCATTGGGGAGATAATGAACGGAAACTGAAAATTTCATATTATTTTCAAAGTAAAAGGGGCATAACTCTGCCAAAAATCATCAAACCATGACCAATTTCGAACTTGACCTGTATTTTCTCATGACATATTCATATGTCAAATTTGAGTTCAATATGTGCAACGGTTATTAAGATAATGAACGGAAACTGATGATGACGGAAGGACGGAACAGGGTAACACTATATGCCCCTGCCATTATATGGCGGGGGCATAAAAAAACATTTAGATCTAACACTATGAGACCAAGAACCAGGGATTTGTATTTAGAATGGGGATCACCGTGGATTAAATTCAAAAACATATAGAACAAGACAATTTTTTTTTCATTTATTATTTTAATGAAAGAAAATTGCAAGCAAGAGTGCATGTAAGTTGAGTATAATGATTATAACAGATTCATCGTGACATCACAAAGTCTTTGGCGTATAATACAATAAACAATGCCCCACAAATAATCCCCAACAACCTTCCATTAAATGCAACCTTTTGATTAAATTTGGTGAAAATTGACAACTATTAGGACTGTCACCTTTACACAATCTTGTCAACCCTTAATCTGCCACATTTTCTTGAGTTTGGGTATTAGTCTTCCATTCAGAAATAGTCCATTATCAGCTTATGAAAATTTTAAAGACATCATGTTTCCGTGTCTGGTTAGAAAGCTGGTCCGAGACAAGAGATAAAACCTTTGCAATTTAAGTATAAACGTCATGGCGTCATTAATATATGTTTTGAACTCAAATATATATGTACATGATGACACAAATAATATACATCATGATTTAAACAATATAGGTCATGCTGTCCAGTATATACCCCCATTACATCAAAAGTTAAAGACATCAATAATATACCCCCGTGACGTCAACAATAAACATCATGACGTCATACCCCCATGACGTCAATAACAGTTACTGTCCCAAGGTGACAGTCCTAACACCGACATGTACTATGAGATACCTGATGAAAAATCTGCATGTAAAAGTGACTCTAACATATCTAATATGAAATTAACCCACATGAAAACATATACTAGCATTTAAGCTGACATTATAAAATTTGATGTTCCCTTTATTCTACCGGTAATATAAACAATAATGTCCCACTTATTTTATATATCTTTGTACAAAAATACAAATACATAACTTAAAAAAAATTAACAATTTACTCAAATAGGTTCATAAAAATGAATTCAACGCTCTCTTTTAAACATTTTTTCATTTAAAATATACATCTACAAATCTGTAAAGTTTCGCTAAAAAATTCAATGTTTAAAATCTGTTTTTTAATTTTTATTCAAAATTTAAAAAAAAAATAAATGTAAAGAAAAAAAATACTATGTTTTATAAATCTGCACCATGTTTTTTTGTAGATTTTTCAGAATTCAGCTAAAAATATTTCAGTGTTTTAGGTTATATAAATTTAGAACTTCATCTTTTTATCTTCTTTTTTTCATTCATATAATGAAAATATTCATCTTCACAACACAAGAATGGTCAAAATATATATGAGCCGCGTCACGACAAAACCAACATAGTGCGTTTGCGACCAGCATGGATCCAGACCAGTCTGCGCATCCACGCAGTCTGATCAGGATCCATGCTGTTCGCTATTAGTTTCTCTACTTGCAATAGAGTTGGTAAGCGAACAGCATGGATCCTGATCAGACTGCCCGGATGCACAGGCTGGTCGCAAACGCACTATGTTGGTTTTGTCATGACGCGGCTCATAAATATATATTTTTCTTCTCACCACTTCTTATATTTTTTCTATATAAATAATAGTGAAAAGATCATTAAGAAAAAAGCTATTTTTGTAACACAACTGACCCTAAAAACCTTAGCATGGTTATATGAATGGGTCCCTAAATTCCCTGATAATAAATTTAATATGTAGTTTCCATTAGCATATTTTAATACTGCAGGGTATATTGTAGTTCAATGAAATAAACATGTAAAAAATAATAATAAGGGACATTAACAAAGAGACATATTTATAAATGGATAACAACATAAAAATTACAGTAAAATATTAGGAAGACATAGAGGATATTGAATGAGTGTAAGTTTAATACTGAATTTATTGAACGAGTTGAATAAAATTATATTATGTGAGCCTGTGGCGAGTATAGTATTATTTCATTCAACAAGTTCAATAAATTCAGTGATGAACTTACATGAATTTAATATTCTATTTATCACATACCAAAAATAATGACCATTTGAAGTGAAAAAGAACCATTTTTCATTGATGTGCCTAGTATGTATAAAGCTAACACATTTAGCGAGTTATAACACTATTCATATAACACAAATGACGTCATGCACGGCCTTCAGTCTTTACCTCAGCACTTCAGGGTCATTGTGGTAGTAAGTTTGTGTTTCATTCTTTGCGTCATCAAAATAGTAATTTGAAAGAACAATGCCAAACTTGCAATGACATTTGGGTGGGTTAAAGAGATTTTACATTTTTGAATGTCCCCCACCCCCATCTGCGTGCCAGTATGTAATAGGGGTTTGCAAGTCTAAAACTTAAAGTACATGTTTTTTCTCCTTAAATAAATAAAAAAGAAATGCCTTTGTACTGAGATTCATAAAAAAATAAGTTTTTAAATATGAGTTGCCAGATTATTTAATAGATTATGTTTAAAATATAGGAAACTAAAACATTTTTATAACCATCTTAACTTCTCCATTAACAATTAGTTTCCTTGAATGACATTCTACCTTTTATTATTATTATATATATATATATATATTTTTTTTTTGATAGTGTTGCCTTTAATTAACAAAGCATACTTTGTCTGTTTTTAAAGAAGGCATACTTCATTTTTCCTATGTTAAAATCTAGCAAGCATTTTAATATTTTTCCAAGTCCAGCTTGAAAACAAACAGCAATACTGGCAGCAAATTGAGCATTATGCAGTAAGAAAAGCATTCACATAGCATCTCACAACATATCCACACATACACATATTTACACATATTTATCAACCATATTAATCCATACATTAACAAATATATATATTATATCATAATTATAACTCTACTCTTAATCACATTTTTTGTATATTTCTATCCACACATAAAAGTATATCCATGATTCACACATAAGTGTAACACATTAACATTAATCCATCATGTTTCGTATTTCAAATACATGTATCCAAGTCATACAAAAAAGGTTATCCACACATCATTATAAGCATGTACCAATGCATACATCTTTCCACAGAGAAAAAATATCTATATCTAATATAAATGCATCTACACATAACATTGATCTACCATTATTTATAACATAATTATATACATGAATTTGCACATGCCACTATTCCTCATTTTGTCATATTTTATAAAGTAGATTATTAACATCCTCATACAAACATTTATCCACATTTTCATATATAAAATACATGTACTATTTTATCAACACTTATCATACACACATATAAAAATAGGCATATAAAAACACAATTGTAAGCATTTGCACAACGTCTAATCTAATCTAATCTAAACATACTTTGACATAAATATTATTACAAACAATAACACACAATTAATATACTTTGTATAATGTTTTAGCTACATTTGGGCTTTATAAAGGATTTACTTTTGTTCGATTGTGTAGGAAGCTAAAAGCTTCTAGACACACTTTCGAATCCGTTCCTGGAAGCAATGAGTGTAAAGTTTCTTGCTCAAATAAACAACAGCTTGCCCCTGATGGGATTTAAACACACACGGTCAGCAATCTTTAGATTACTTGTACGCCACCATAGCTACATTTCGACTGTTGATAACATATATTTCATGTTTGACCGTAACACTTATAACTAAAACACAAGATACAGCCTTGTAAAAACAAAAAGAGATAGACACATAAAAACATTAGCACATGCAGTAAAATCATTATATCATCTAAATTTATAACATGATCAGATACAAATACCCTCCTCTTTTATTATGCAATTAAAGATCAATTCTGTTAAATTCTTTTTTTTACAGGAATTAAGGGATATACAGTTATATACAGAAAATTGTTCATTTAAAACATAACCGAATAAGCATATCAGTAACACTGGTGGATGCATCTTGATGTTGTATGATAAAAACCTGGCGTTATCATGATATGTTTAAATCTAGATATAACTTTTACGACCATTAACACTGACCGAGCAAGCTAAAACCTAATATAAGGGGAGAAATCTACGAAATGTTATTTACTAACACACCAAAAACTATTGAATAGCAGTTGATAATTAAATGTCAGAGGAGAAAATACAGGAGATTTTCACAAAGAATTACTTCCCCTGGCCGCAATTTAAGATTTATCCCCTAAAAAATTTTATAGTCAAGAGAAGATAAAAATAAATTCCATACTCTTCACCTAACCCGATAAAAAAATCAGATATTGGTGCTATAATACTTCCTTTCATATAAATATAACAAAATTTGACTATTCACCAAAATCAAATGTTTATACTGCTTCTTATATCTTTTATATTTTCCTCCAAAATGGTTTTAATATCATATTTGGCAAGAGAGGTAAATATTGAAAAATTAGGAATTAGTGTGACAGTAAAGCATATATTGGCAATTCAATCGAAAAACATCAAGAAGACTTAAATCTTTTCTTTACAATTCAGTGAGAAAAATTAAAGTTTGTTAATAATCTACAACAAGAAAAGTACTAACATTATCCCCTAGACCATAAATAACAAGTTTTAAAATACATTTATTATTCACATCTCAAAATCACTCAATGCCATTATGTTATTATTCCCACTGATTTTAAAATGTAGTTCAACTACTTATGAATATAACCTTGAATTCTAACATATTACTATGTAATGAAATTTCAATCCTAAAGTTTGATGCTCCAGGTCATGAATATTGCTAGTCATATCAATTCAATCTTAATTGTGTTATTTCAAAGGCACATTAACTTCCAGTCATCTTTTAAATGCTTTTAAGCTAATATGTTTTTATTAACCATTGACAAAATATAAACTTAGTAAATGAGGCAATTATCTGTAGGTAAGAGGGATGTAAATCATACGCTGAGTGTTTTTTTCTTAAAGATATTCATAAACTTTCATAACCATACTATTACCACATAGGAAAATGTATTATATCCCAATTAGAGTTGTTTAAATAATTAAGCTTACTCAGCTTTTTAAATTTGTCCATTATAACAAGAATGACTACATAAATTTTACTTTCTAAAAGCTTAAATCAATGCTTTTACCTTTATCTGCCTCTCAATATCGTTTATGACATATTTTCATAATATTATACTGTTGCCTAATTTTTGAGAAAACTCATTATTAATAATGTCCATTTTTATGTAAGATTTCAAAAGACCACATTAATTTTAAAGGACCACATAAATCATTTCTGTAAATGAGAAAAAAAAAATTTTGCTTTCAAAGTTATCTTAAAGGATCTTAATGATCTTAATTATATCATACAAAAGATGGGGTTAATGTAAAAAAAAAAAAGAAAGAGAAAATTTCTATCCACCACTATAAACATATGAACAAGTATTTAGTTACCGCACATTGCTAAAACTGTGTAACCAGGTTTCATATTAAAGCAGCATGCCTTGTGATGAGCCAAAAATATTTCAAGAAAATCAACCTTGAGAAAAGTGTTCTAACATTTTAAGAAAAGTAAAACAGTTCAAGATTCAAGTAATGATTTACATGTTTTGTGTAATTCAATTTGACTGATTTTGGCAGTATTTATCATCATAGTTCTACTGCATATTTTTGCATATTTTGACCCCTTTTTGGTAATTGATATGAATTGCTAGTGCCATTTACGATGTGTTATTTACTTTCTTAGTTCAATTCACAACATTTAACTTTTAAATGCATTTTCAAAATTTTCATGAAAATTAAAACAAATCTGGTGGTTGTGCTGCTTTAAGAAAACCAAGGCATCATTTTGAACATTGACAAACATTAATTTTACCGAAGTACTGACAAACGCATGAAGAGTTACAGCCCCTTACTAAATCCACAGTAAAATGTATATATATCAAACCTATAGTAAATTGGACCAAAATAACTACTGATTGAATCATTTACAATTTGATAAAGCTGATTTAAAAAAGATAAATCAAATTTGTTTGAAAAGGCATATAGCCCTATCTAATATTTTCTTTTTTTATAAAATTTAAAAAATGTTTTATTATGTTGATTCCATAACCTTATGGTTAAAAAAGGACAAGTAGAACAATGTTCAATCATAAATTATCATTGGCCTAAAATAAAATCACTTTATACTATGTGACAATTCAAAATGACAACTATACAAGCTGTGTATAGCTAGATATAATCCTGGCATTTTCCAGTATCTTCTTAAATAAAGCATGTCAAGCAATTTCTTACTATATGGAAAACAGTCGGTTAAAAAGCAATTAGAATATAGAGGTTTGTGTCCTATTTGGTCAATTTAACTTTCATGACATAAAGATCACAGTAACAAGTATAAACACACACAGACACACCCTCTAATTTACTCATACAAAAGTGAAAAATGAAAACGTGATAAAAATGATAAATGGCCAATAAAAAATATGATATCTCAGGTCTGCTGACTGAAACTTATTTTTGATTTACAAATAAAAGAAAACGCTGTTTAAATCTAAATAAAGATCTGAGAATTTCTTCCATCAACCTCAGTTAACTATATATACATGTATACATTACAATGAAAACATAATATGACATAGCATAATGTATCTATACAACCATTTTTAAACAAAATATAAAACTGTAAAATAAATTGAGACAAAAACTTTCATATGAAAAGTATATTTTTAAAATATCAGTGTTTTAAAATTGAAAAATTGAAACTTATATTACATTATCATTAAAATTCTTCCAATTAAACAAATGACTATTCACAACCCCCTAATCCTCACCCCCCCCCCCCCCCCCCACCCCCCCCAAAAAAAAAATGGAGTGACAGGATATTATCACATTTTATCAATTTTGATTTACTCATAAAACCCAACAATGTGCCTTCTGAAACTTATGACATTAATTTTGTGAAATTTTGGTTAGAATTTCATGGAAAAAAATGTTGTGATAAGTTACTAAAAACTCATTTATGATGGTGTATTTATAAAAAGAACAACAGATGGCAACAATTGTGAGGGAAAAAAACAAGGTTTCACAACATTAATGTAAGTTTTGTTGACATCCCCTGAGAAATTGTGAAGGAGTTGTACACTGATGAACCCAAGACTTGTTAGAAACAGACAAATGATAAAGCTGTGTCCAGGATAGGAACCATTACTTCTGACTTAAAATGATAACTATAAAAGGAGTGTTTTAAGAATCAAGAAACATTAACAGACTATTCTACTCTCAGTATATTTTTTCCAGTAAAATTTACTTTATGAACCAATGTTTTATGTGTGTTCCTTTTTTTTTTTAAAAAAAAACCCAAAGATTATAGACAAATGAAGCTCATAAACCATTTGATGTTTGACCAGACAGGCAATCAAAAATTATATGCTTCTATTTTGGAGCATGAAAAAATGCAATGTGCAATGGGCCAGAGTTATGCCATAATGAAGGAGTCTTGTCAATATATGTCATAGATGAAATGTATGGGAAATCCTGGCTTAACAACAGCCCAACTTTTTAACATGTACGAAGGGTTTGTCAGAAAATAATCATACATTTATCAGTAGTAATTTCCTCTTTGCAATAGAGTCTAGTTTTTGCACAAAAATACTAAGGGTTATAGTGTTGGACTTATGCCACAAACAGATCTACATGTGCCTCACAAGTGGTAAAAAAATTGGTTACTGTCAGTTTGTCATATTTGTAAGCTTTCAATTTTTCACACTAAAAAAAGACTAATAAGCCACAAAACAAAGCTGTTACAAATCTGATAATAAAGAATTCAAAGCTTTAAAATTACGTAACTGACCAAAAGATTTGATAAATGTTTGGTGATGACTAAGTTATAGTCTGCTGAATCAGGTAGCAAATATTTTCTTTAATATAAAATTCTCTTTTACACAGTCATGATAATGACGTCAACAAGGGATGTTACTCTTAAATATATTGTTTGTATACATCTGAAGTTCTCTCCCTTTTATGTACAAAAGTGCATCTCCAGAAACTATTTCTGAAATTATCAACATTAAAAAGCAATTTAGAAGCATGAATTTCTATAGAAATTTGCATGAATTCACTTAAGTTAAATGTGGTAATATAATTTTGACATGCCATCAAATTTTAAAAACATTGTTCAAATAATTAGATATCCTCACATTAATCTTTTTAGATACATACAAACTGACAATATCTTCCATTAAATTAGTCTTCATATTACATAACTAATTTTTTTATAACACATGTAAAGTAGGTAAAATAATTTACTGTTTTATGTGTTCTGCATTAATAATGAGCATACATATGGGGAGAACCAGATAATTACATTTTTTTTCTAGGCATTTCAATAGGCTAGTCTTGGCTTAGAACTTGTCAAAACAAAAAAAAAATAGATTTTGGAATTCATTTCATTGAAATAGTATCTTACAATCACACATGTTTTTTGATAATAAAGTAACAACCATTAAAGTGGAAAATGAAATTACAGACACAAAAACATATAAATTTTGCATCAAATCTTGCATTGCTGGCAGTAAAGATAACTTGCCTATGAGACCAGTACATGTATAGAACAAGGCCAGCCTTCACACACTTGTAATGTGATTTAACTAGGAGTGCAGCGTTTAACTGTTTAAAAGGGTTTCATTGAATTTTTAGCCAAAATTAAAAATGTAATAAACGATAACCGAGGTTAGTATTTTGTACAATAGCCAAAGAAGTTTTAGATTAATTTTAAATAATACCTTTGTTTTATTACAATAAGATATGACATTTTGTTTTTAATTTAGTCGTACAGACCTGTGTTTGTTTTTCCCCTATTGCATGCTACCATAGTGGAAAATGGTTAGTTGGATATCTTTCGTAATCTTGTCGCGTATCTTCAAAACCCTTAAAGGGTATAAAGCCACATCTTATGAAATGAAATACTGTTATAAAATTTATCAACAGTAAAATTTTGTTGTTTCCATAACCTTATGGTTTATTCCCCAAAAGAGCAGTAACATAAAATCTATCCGCTTTTTGAAACACATGAATATCATACATCAACAGAATAAAAAATTTCTGGAACAAAATTATTATTCTGCTATTTTAAATACAGTTTTAACCAATGATTTTATGCATGCGCCATTTGCTTATAAGACATTATACTATCAATAGACTATATTTCTTTCTTGGAAGTATTATACTATATTTCTTCCTTGGAAGTATTCTTTTCTTAAAATTCAAACAATAATTTTTGCAGCAGATATATAGCTTCATAGCTTTAAAACAAACAATGAACAGTTGTAAATTCACAAGACAAGTTCATCGTACAAATTACAGGAGGGGAAGAGATGACTGTATGACTGGCATACCAACAAACCTTAGCACAAAACATTGCATAAAAACACATTTCAAAGGCTGTTTACAATTATTATACAATAAAAATGACAACAAAGATATCACAAAATTACTTTGATTTCCTAATAAAACGAGAATAAAAATGAAACAAACCAGGGACATAATAGCATAACTGCACATACGATACTATCTTTAAAATGAAACAAAAGAAGTTTATGGCAAATGTTAAAGCAATAAAATGAAACTGCATCAGCCATGCTTTTCTTGAAATACTTTCATAGCCGTGCATTTTAGACTTAAACATTCGTAAGAAACAAAACAACTTGCACTAGCTAAAGAAATTCTATTAAGCACAACAAGTTGTGGAAACAATAAAAGTATACTACCTGTTAACTTAACATGGAAATTTTGAGACCTGAAACTTGTAATGTTTTAGATAAAATCACAAAAGTTTGGAAAAACTTCGACATCTGTTTTAACAATATCATTCTGTAAGTGTAGGGCAAAAATACAACTATGCTGAAATACCATACCAAAGTGCTATCTACCTTCATCATATGGCCAGGTGTGTCATTTCTAACGGTTATCTATAATTTTAACCAATATTGAACAGTTAAAATTAAAATGATCAAAGTATCAAAATTTTATTCAACTATACAAAAAAATATTAGAGTTTGATTTGATTGCTAATTAATTCTAAATTCTACCTGGATATGTATTACCTAAAATAACTTTTGATGTGAAAAAAAGAACCACAAAAAGCGGAAAAAAAACATTTCTCAATAAATGCCTTTAAAGGTTTCCTAACAGGACATATTTTCAAGACATTTAAATAATGAAAACTACAACGATAATAAAATCTACAAAATTGATAAATACCATTAGGTGACAATTAAGTCTAAATCTGGAAAAGTCTATATAAGAATAAGAATCATATTCTTGTATTATATAGAACATTCTAAAATTAGACCTCATTGTAACCTAATGAATTTACAAGGGGTAGATTTTTTTCATTTTCTAAATCTATTTCAGCTCATTTCATCTACTTATGCACTGTTCTTGAACCAATTATACAACTTTTGTACAGGGCCAACTATAATAGATCATACCTGTGAAGTTTGATCAAAATCTACAGTGTGGAAAAAGGAGATGTTATTTATTAAGATATTATGGATATTAATGCATGGTAGAGATGATTCTGTCAAAAAAGCTCAGCTCAGCTAAGCAAAGAATACATATCTTACATGTTATGAGATTGTATGATATTTTTTTCCTATGCCAATTTCCATAAAAAAAACATTTAGTATTTAATAAAAAAAGAAAGTCCGTTTGAGACATTAAATCATGTTAATACATAATTGCTAGGTTACAAAATAAATACCTTAAGCCAGGTCAAAATAGAACTTAAGAAATTATACTTAATATTGAATGTCATAATTTTTTAAGTATTATACACTATGTTCTTTCAATCGGAAAAAAAATCATTAGCCAAGTCAATTCATCATAGTTTTTAATGGCTTCTTTATATGTTCATCAAGTATTCAAAACCTTCATTTAAATACTAAAGGGAAAAAATAATTAACTAATAGGCATTCTAGACTTAAAAAGGGCAATATTTATCAATGCTTAGAATACACTGTCGTAACATAAGAGGTACTGGTACGTTGAATTTAATGAAGATACACCTCAGTGATTAAAATGGGTGGAGGAATATGATAAAATCGGAACATAACTTTGTAAGTACGTATGTGTAATAAAAGTTGAAAAGAATACGTAATGTCCTTTCAAAATGTTTGGGAAAGACTTGTAAAAAGTTTTTCAAAAATTAACGAAATACAGTGAACAAATAAAGAAAAGGTCAACCTGACATGCGTAATGTGCATGATGACTGAGATATAATTTGTTTAAGTAATACCAGTAGTTAAAATTTGTCTACCCAGATTTCAAAATAAAATCAAAATAATATTAACAAAAATTGTAGAAAGCACAGTTATAATTTAAATGTTGAAAGTAAAACATAGTGGAAGGGCCATTAATTCATAAATTACGATTATAAAGAAGTGAAGCACTGGTCCAACCCATATACTGGTTCGAATTAAACAAACTGTGGGAAGAAATTTTAAAGTTTTAATTTATGAAGCACTGTGGGAAATATTCTTCAAAACTGTTTATAAAGTTAATTTTCCAAATCTCATTCTTTTTTTTTAAATCTGTGCCATATCATAAGTAAATGTTGTAATTAATTCATAACAAACAAGTTTCGTGATAGCTCTGATTACAATAACACATGGTTTTAATGTTAATTTTGTAATTTGTTCATTCTTGCCACTGGGATTAATTTTTTTAATACATAAAAACAGTTCTTGAAGCTAAATATATCTTTTATATGTTAACTTATACACTTAAAATCATTATGTCTCTGCAGATTTCTAACCGACTTTTGAAATTTCTTTTAATCTCTCGGTTAACCAAAACAGCCCTTAGAGAATGTGGTAAGGTATAAATTATGCCAACCTTTTATTATAATTACAGTTTTAATATAATGCTTACTAATCATCATGTTTAAGTAATTACAATTGAGACAGAATTATATTTATGCCCCTGTCCTCATAATGAAGTCATGCTACCCAATAAACTAAAACATACGCTATTTAAATTACAAAGAAACCAAGGCCCACCTATTCATAGTGATATGAAGTGAAGTAATAGTTCCCATGGATTGTAGAAAATGCCCTAAAAATAAAATACTTCAGCAATATAAATAATACTATGTAGTAGATATCTGAGTGCTGAAGGCAATAATGGCTTGCATTAAAGACCCTCTTTTTCTGTTGCTTTTTGGCAAATTTTAGTACATAGTGACTTAGTATTTTGTTTGGAAGTCAAAATAATTCTATGTTGACATTTTGCTTCTTTTATGACAAATTATTTTACATTTAGTGCTAATTTCTTTAGGTACCAGCACCTAACATGCTCTAAAACTATTATTTAAACATTATAAAAATCATGTTTGACCTTTCTAAAAAAATAATACTTATTCATTTCTAATTTATCATATTAAAGCTGCATGCCTCCTGATGAGCAAAAATATTTCAAGAAAATCAAACTTGAAAAAAATGTACTAAGACTTTAAGAAAAGTATAAACATTAAAATTAATGTACTAATATTTTAAGAAAAGTATAAAGATTCAAGGTTCAAGTAATAATGTGCATTATTTTGACCTTTTTTTGGTTTTTATTAACATGGATTGTAAGGGCTATTTGCAATTTGTAAGTTACTTTTTGTCCACTTCAGAACAGTCACCTTGAGTGAGCAGTCACCATAATGTTATCAGTAACCTCAAATAAACAATCATTTTATACAAACAGTAACAGTCACCTTGGATGAGCAATCAACTCATATAAACAGTCACCTTGGATAAACAGTCAACTTATATAAACAGTCACCTTGGATGAGTAATCAACTCATATAAACAGTCACCATGAGTAAAGTCAATGGTAAAATCACCTTCAACATGTACAAAGCCACCAGGTACCTCAACAAAATGATAGTTTTTTAAATGTCTTTCTCACCATGTCAAGTTTCTAAAGAAATTTTGAAAAAGTCATGCATTTAAATATAACTTTGATACCTTATAAAATTTCAATTAAATTTAGAGGGTAAAATTCAGGATGCTCTTATGTTATTTGGTGCAGAACAACTGAATGGTAACATAAGGGTTAGTGTCAATAAATGCATGATTTTTTACACAATTTTGATTTACGTTACATGATAAATTGTGACAAATATTTTAAAAATAGACAAGTTACTTTGTCATACTAGTTCTATTAATATAATTTGTCACCTAAGTGCAATAACTGGTTAACTCTTATTAAATCTAGAAGGTTATATCCCATTACTGCACTAAGGTGAGGAATTATGGTTTTTTTAAACACCATGACTAATGGCCTAAGCAACAATGTTTACAACATTTTATATCCGTATAAACACAAAAATAACTAGCAATGTATGAAGAGATAGCACTCTGGTTGGTACCTAATACATTGAAACATTTAATTCCATGGCAATATATTCCTATTCTTTAAAACAAAACAAACAAAAAAGTTTAAACAATTAAAAAAATCACACAAACCACGCATACTATAACAAAATTATTGAAAACCATACTTTCAAATCAATTCAATTTCAAAGCAATGCATAGCAAACTATTCACTATCTATTTCAGATAAATAAAATTGTTCAAATTGAATTAAACATTTAAGACTTTTACACGTAATATAAAAAAATGTCCATTCAAAATAACATTTTGAAAAAGTTTTTCATTTAAAGTGAAACAAAAGCTATGCTCGACAGTGATGTATAAATATAACAAAATAGATTTCAATCTGATATGACCATCACACAATTCTTTATTTAAACAATGAATGATTATAATGACCCTTTTTAAGCAACAAAAAAATCCCTTTAAAATTACAACAACAAAAAAGAGAAAATAATAACAATGTTCTAGAAATAAAACTATGGTCAGACTTTTACATCTAAATTTCTGTTGAGTATCTTGTCTATTTTTAGAGTCATTTGCGCAAGTTGATTTTGCGACGCGAGACATGTAGCTTTGGACCCTATACACATTTGGAATTGCGAAGGTTCTAAGTTAACATCACATTTTATCGGATGGAATGCATGTATCATACCAGTGTCTACTGCACGGAATATTGTAAGATTGCTTTGAACAACCTTGTCAAACAAGTCAACATCTTCCTTTCCCCACCCTTGTATGCCTGTGTCATAGCCCCCTACGCGCTCAAGGTCACTCCTATACATTGCAGCTATCCCGAATCCAAATTGTCGCCAATAACCCATTCGATGGTCGAAGTCGAACATTTCTATCTTACAATTTGATTGGTTACCACATAAAACACTTGGATCGTATTGGCTAAAAACTATAGGGTAGTACACTTGCACACCTTGTATAGTGTTCAGTCGTATACGATTTATGGCATCTTGAGTCAACACTATATCTACATCAACACAAAATATCAAATCATCAACTGAACACTGTTTTGCACCAAGGTCTAGAGCTTTTGCTCGAGCAAAATCACCTTCCGTCTCTATAACCTCTAAGAGATGACCGCCATATTTTCTTTGATACTTGCCGACAATATTTAAAATATCTTCAACTTCTTTAGCTGAACTATTCTCTGTAAATAATACAATATGCATTTGAGCATTATCTTTCTTAGCTAAACAGATTTCTTCAAATATTTTCATAAACCGGTCAAATTCTTTAACTTTACCCGCCAAAGGTAAAATCAAATGTACAGTTTCTTTCAATTTATTTTTCTCCAAATTTTTCTCACTCCCTCTCAGCTGCTGGAATATGTGAGGAGAATCTGCAGTCACTTTATTATCTTGTTCCGAAGTCCATGGACTTTCAATAAATTCTGTTTTCAAGAAAGTCTGGTGTAAGTATGCATGTCGCCTTACAGGGACATTCAAATTCTTTCCTTTGTGTTTTCTATAAGTAAGCAAAATATCTAGAATATAATTTGCACCATTTAGGGGATCTGTATTAGTATAACCATATAAAACATCCTTATAGTCAATAGTTCGTCCCCGGTGTTTGGAATTCTTGTTTATTATTTCCATTGTTTGAGCAACTACTTCATTTAGTGTTTCCTTTCGGTAAGCTGTCAAACCTTTTCTTGGGTTGACATTTAGGTGGGAAGTAACTACTTTAGAGTTGATAAATTCCCATCCAATCACATCGCTAGGTTTCTGTGGTATAAAAGTGGTGACCGAAGGCTTGAGACCATATTTATCAAAGTCATACTTGGCATTTAGAACTTGATTCATCTCAGTTATCTCTCTATGAAGTTCAAGCTCCTTTTGCTTCATTTCTTTGATTTTTACGGATGTGAAATGATTGTTGATTCTGTACTGGTAGGTGGGCATCTTGATTGGATGAAGAGTTATTGCCCTTTGAACTTCCTTGTCTAATAATGTGTCCACAAATGAACCTTTGTACTCCTTGAAGTTCTGGTAGAAGTATTTCTGCATCTGAAAATAGAAATAACAATATGCAATAACTTCTGTAACAAATTGCATGGGCTTAATAAATTAATTAATGAATCATATTTTCATGTGTAATAGAGCAACATAAGAAAAGCTTTACATTAATGTGTAAACATAATGAATAAAATAGTTTGAGATATTTAAGCAAAAACTTAACATAACAATACAGAAAATCAGATATTTGGAAATTGAATAAAAGAATAATACAGAAATATGACACATATTTTTTGTACTGTAATCTTAAATAGGGTCAATTACAGACTGTAAAGAAAATGCATGTATATAACTGAACACATAATACAGTCAAACATGTGTAAAAAGGCCACCCAAGGGTGAAATAAATTGTGGTCTTTATAGAAAAGTGGTCTTTATTTAGAGGTTACCTTATTGCATTATATAAATCTAGGATTATCTAAAAGTGGCCTTTATTTGCAGGGTTATTTTTATTCAGGTATTTTTAACAAGGGTTTGACTGTATAGGTGGGTGAATGGCCAACGTATCACAGGCACTTTTTCTTTATGAATTGTAGTTATTACCCCTATGTCTGCTGGATGCTTATGTTTAGCATTTGCCACGAATGGAATCTGACCAGGCTCTTAACTGCTGGGGTTACTGTAATCTAATGAACTTTAAATGGACTGTTTTAAATTCAACACTCAATGTATACAACTGGGAATGACAGACCACAGTGAAATATCAATATACAACCAATTGATCTACTAACAAGTCATAAAAAATCACATCAAATATTTTCATACCAATGTACTAATTATAGTTTTAAACTATCATGAAATTACTACCAAATAACTAAGATCATGAAGTCAAATAATGTGGGACTTAATTGGAGGTTTTTGTATACACCCCTATATACTGTATGACATATCAAAGTATACAAAATAAAAAGCTTATACTGAAATGGTCCCAATTATATGTATTACCTATTTTAAATCCAATAAACATCATATCTTTATTATAACTAAAGAAAAATCATAAAATTTGTTCTTAACTAGGTCAACAGTAGACTTTGATTTTCCAGCAGTGTAGCCCTGACCTGTTTTCGTTCATTCGATCATATAACATCCTTCTGTTCTACTGATATATTTTACTATCATCAAGATAGAAACTACATCAGGTTAATTCAGACAGTATTTTTTGTTACTAAGCTGTTCATGTCAAGATATGAAGATTACAATCAAATTTATTATTTTTTCGTCTATTCAAACATGAGGAAGTTTTATTACAGGTCTCCATGCTCTAACAATGTGTTTGGGTCAATGTTGCTTTTATTAAAAAAATTATAAGCCAATCATTGATGTGAGACTCATCTAGGGTATAATGGGTGCAGAACACCTCAGGCGTGAGGTGCACAATTTCAGACTTGAGCCTGCATCCAAGTTTGAATAAATACGCTAACATGGATAATATTTATACTAGTACAAGGTTCCTCAAATGAATAAAAATCTGGGATTGAAAACCTTCAGCACTTATTGGGCCTACATTAATACATGTACAGTCAGTCCATCAGCTGGTCAAGCTCACTTTGATATACCAGAAACTATACATTAAGAGACAGAAGCTTTTTTTCTAAATTATTAAAACATGACAGACAACACTTTCATTAAAATAAAATTGGAAACCCCAACATTGAAACACCCCCACCCATTCTAAACTCCTCCCCCACCCTAAACTCCTCCCCTCTCTAGCCTGTATAAACATCAATTCTGACTGAGGTGAAACTCCTGAATATAGTTTAATGTATTCTATAAGTCAAGTTTAATGTACTCCATTCTATAACTTTAAGACCTACAAATTACATCACTGGAACACATGAATTCATTCACTTAAATGTGTTGTACACCAATATTAGTATTGAAAGATATTCAGGATGAAAGGGAATGATTCTTTACAGAAACCAATAAATCTTCAGTTTCAAACATTTTCTATACGCCTACACCAGTTAACAAAATATCATCTATTATTCAGATTTTCCCATTAAATAATTCCTTTATAAGTTTTATGAAATTCATACCCTAGCTTATTATTTATATTTGAACAATAAACATATTCAATATTAACAAAGAGATTCTTCAATCAAAATCCTTGTTGTTTTTTATCTATTCATGAAGATGCATAATTTTACCGCCAATAAAATTATAAAAATCAAATTTTTGTTATTCATTATTATAAAGAAATTCTGAATAAAGAATAACTTCATCGAAAGAATGAATACTACACTATAGGCATCCAAAATATCATACTCGTGAAATTCAGGAAAAGGATAATATTTTCTTGCATGTCAGACAGCTAAGGACTATCTACTGTTTACACCAATGCTAGACAACCCCATCTTACACACCTACCCTCCACCCCACTCTGCCTGGTGTGAGGGACAAGTCACATGCATTAAGTCGCGTGCTTTAAATGACATCATTCCTGCATACCTTTGATGAATGAATTGCATTCTTAGAATGACGTCATCTTGCTGTTATGAATGAAGTTGTAAAGTCATACATGTATGCTTCTATAAGAAAAAAACGCTAAATGAAAGTATAAATTTTGTTTCTTAATTTCTTTCTTATGATTAATATGTAATATGCAAGAAAAAGAATCAAACAGGGGCTGTCATTACAGACAGCATATCTTGCTCTCCAGTAACTGTTTAGCAGAAACTCGGCAGAGACTAGTTTCCTCTGTAAACAGTTATCCTTAAACTAGATATTCCTATGATCTGTACCGGAAGCCTATGCAAGATCCTTATACTTTATACAGATGTTTGACATCCCAAAGAGGCTATTTATGTATAAATTTAGTTTCAAATAATTCCTTTCTTATTCATAGTGTATCCTGGTTGATTCATAATGTATCCTGGTGGTTATAATGACCTTTTTATTAAAACTGTTCAATAGAATGTCTTTAAACTAAAAAAAATGGCATGTTGTTAGAATATGATAACAGAAATATTTTAAGCAGAAAAAAATTGTGTACCATCTATTTCATTTCTGAGTTATCTGCCCTTGAATAAGAATTATTTATTGACTTTAAGTCATTTCAAGGGCAGATAACTTCTTCATATGTCATCAAAATCTTGTTTTTACTTCTGGATTATGCTTTTCTTTTTATTGATCACAATAAATAATAACATACATTTCAATAATTTTTTTCTATTACAATTTTTCAGTTTGAAAAAAGGGACTTAAAAGTTCCTTTAAAATTGGCTATTTTTTTAGAAAGAAAAAATGGTATTATAGGTTTAGAAAACACGCCCGGCAAACTGTCGCTCCACTTCAAAATTGTGGTGTACGGTAAAACGAGCGAACGGCATTTCCGAGATAGAGCGGAAGGCCGATTTAAACGCCTAATTGTAAGTATTGTTTATGTTTTTGTCTTATTATTTATTTAAGTTGTATTTTTTCGAAAAACGGAAAATGTAGTTCCGTGTAGGATTGAGTTAGGCTTCCAATGATCTAAGCTGTTACAAAAAGAAAATTATATTAAGCCCGGGAGAACTTTTCTCCCTGACGAAGCGAACGATGATTTGTAGAATATTGAACTTTCCAACCATAGAAATGCCATACCTTTCGGATTTCTTGAAAAAGTGTATTAGTAAATTATCAACCCGTAATAAGAACTTGTCCTTCGTGCAAAATAAATTACTACTGAAGGATTTCTTAAATTTGCAAACCGGTATTTTTCGAAAGTAGTGGAGCGAAAGGGTGAGAGATGGAGCAAAAGGTTCGATGTTGAGCGCAAGGCGATATTAATTTGACGTTTTAGGAGGAGCGTAGTTAGTGGTTTTGTATAAATAAAAGCTATAGAAGTTAACATAGACATGATCAAGTGTATATTTACCTTTTAAAGACAACTAATAAAGTTTGATAGCCTTTTAACGACTAAAGCGTAATGACTGTAATCGCGTAGGTGTCACCTATGGCTTCCGTGTAGATTCCATTATTTATGTTCGAAATTTGGATGAGGCCCGACCATTGAATCACACACATTAATGCAATAACTTATTCGAGGTCAATCATGAGTTTTGACACGGTTATTTACATTTAAAAACGTGTCTCCGTGCAAATGCGACAAAGTAGAATATTTTTAGTTCTACAGCGAACAAATGTTTCCGAGCAGGTACGTGTAACTCGATTGTTGACGCCAAAATGTTATGTTTTTCGAAAAGTTAGATATTCAAGGTGCAGATCAGAAACAAAATTATGCAATGCATGGAACACATTAAAATAAATGGATCACTACTACCAAGTTCAGTTCACAATGACTTTCTGTAATTAATAGCTCTAACGTACATGTTCTGAGCAAAAACACAAAAAAGTCACTTTTTCATGAATTTGTAAGTTGGGGAATTGCTATGAAAATGGTTGACAAGGTGTCAGTCGTTATAAGGATATAACACGTGTTCCAGTTATGTTTCAAGATACTTCCTCCCTTATTTATCATTGTTGTTTAGTTTATGATTTCCCTCTCAAAGTGAGGCAGAACTCAGTCGGTGTACGGACTAAAATTATCAATAATATAATAGACCTAGTTATAGTAGAATTTTCTATTTACACTTTCAGACGAAAATAATAAACTTAACAACAATGCTAAATAAGGGAGGAAGTATCTTGAAACATAACTGGAACACGTGTTATATCCTTATAACGACTGACACCTTGTCAACCATTTTCATAGCGATTCCCCACCATACAAATTCATGAAAACGTGGCTTATTTGTGTTTTTGCTCAGAACAGGTAAGTTAGAGCTATTAATTACAGAAAGTCGTTAGAGCTATTAATTACAGAAAGTCATTGTGAACTGAACTCGGTAGTAGTGATCCATTTAATTTAATGTGTTCCATGTATTGCATAATTTTGTTTCTGTTCTGCACCTTGAATATCTAACTTTTCGAAAAACATAACATTTTGGCGTAAACAATCGAGTTACACGTACCTGCTCGGAAATATTTGTTCGCGGTAGAACTAAAAATACTCGACTTAGTCGCATTTGCACGGACACGCGTTTTTAAATGTACATAACCGTGTCAAAAATCATGATTGACCTCGAATAAGTGGCATCCTGTACTATGCCATGCATACATGTGTATGATTCAATGGTCGGGCCTCATTCAAAATTCGAACATAAATATAGGAATCTACACGGAAGCCATAGGTGACACCTTCGCGATTACATTTATTACGCTATAGTCGTTGAAAGGATATCACACTTTATTAGTTGTCTTCAAAAGGTATATATATCTCGGTCTGATCACTTGATCACGTCTATTTTAACTTCTATAGCTTTTATATGTAAAAAATCATAGACTACGCTCCTACTAATACGTCAAATTAATATCGCCTTGCGCTCAACATCGAACCTTTTGCTCCATCTCTCACCCTTTCGCTCCACTACTTTCGAAAAATACCGGTTTACAAATTTAAGAAATCCTTCAGGAGTAATTTATTTTGCACGAAGGACAAGTTCTTATTACGGGTTGATAATTTACTAATACACTTTTTCAAGAAATCCGAAATGTATGGCATTTCTATGGTTGGAAAGTTCAATATTCTACAAATCATCGTTCGCTTCGTCAGGGAGAAAAGTTCTCCCGGGCTTAATATAATTTTATTTTTGTAACAGCTTAGATCATTGCAAGCTTAAATCAATTCTACACGGAACCACATTTTCCGTTTTTCGAAAAAATACAACTTAAATGAATAACAAGACAAATACATAAACAATACTTACAATTAGGCGTTTAAATCGGCCTTCCGCTCTATCTCGGAAATGCCGTTCGCTCGTTTTACCGTACACCACAATTTTGAAGTGGAGCGACAGTTTGCCGGGCGTGGAAAAGAAAGGGAAAGAAACAATCTGCTCCTTATTTGTTCTTGAATTTTTGCATAACTCAAACAGAAGTTAGCTACAAGAAAATATGAAAAATATAAGGAAATGCTTTCCTTATCGGACGAAAACCTCAAAACTAGCTAATTACAACTAGCTATATATAGCTATACTCAGCTTCCAATGCAAATACTTGTACACCAAAAATTGACAAGAAGACAAGAAGATCTTGATTTGATATATAAATGCAATGTATAATATTACATTGCCTTTCAATTTGATTCAACTAATTTTCAGATACCCATAAAGTAAAGAATTGGGAGGGGTTTCTTAAATGTTACGGTATAATATTTCACACAAAATGTAAATCTGTGAAACAGATATCATTAACACCATGTTTTATGATTGATTGATGCAGTTATATGTCTACCTCTTCATTTACTCTTTTGAAGTATATTTTACACTGCACACAATAATTGAAAGATTGTAATTTATATTTACCACAGTGGTTATTATTTTGTAGTATTCTGGATTTTAATTTCAATATTATTTCAATGCATTCACTTGATTATAACCAATCTAAATTTAATGATCATGATTTGTACTTAAAATACACTTTTGTTTTTGATTAGATAACAAAAATTTTTACCATGGGTCATAAGGCGTTATCTTTTGAAAAATAAATTGTTTTTTCTTTCAAAATCATGAATTGTACTTGGTCTTTAAGTGCAGGTCAAAGTGATAAGACCTATGCCATGTACGTCATACAGTTTTGTGGCTGTAAATTATACGTTATATGTACCTGTCCATTTTTAAAGGTTACATAAGACTAGGTTATTTCGGTTGAATCTTATCTAGTTATATATAACATTTAAAACTCAAAAAATCGGTTCAAAATAGGTGTGAAACATATGGTAATGAAAATAATAAGCTTCTTATAGATGTGAACTCTAAAATCTAATAAGTGTATGAAAAATAATGGAACTTAAAATAAAGCCCATAAATTGATGTTATCGGGAACTCCGTAAACGTGGGTATTACAAACAAACTTTTCCCATCATAGCTTCACAATGCACTACCGCTAAAATACCTAACGTCAACCTGTTGCCCTTATTTCAAAGCTGTAACTGCATGTAAAAGTTTGTTTAAGAGTACCCCTGGATTAGCTAGGAAAAACCTTAAGTATACTTAGTGCCGAGTAAGTCTAGTTGCAAGAAAGCAAAATATATACTTAGCAGAACAATTAACAAATGAAAATGGAAACCAAAAAAAAAACAAAAACAAAAAAAACCAAATACAATACAAACTGAATTACAGACATAATTTAATTATGATATTGGCAAAATTTGATGTCTGCTGTTTATGGCAACTGATTATAATGGCAAATGACTATTGTAACGCTATCCCAGCAAATGACAATGGTACCTCCAGTACTGGCAACTTCAATATATCATGTACAATGATTATATGGGATGGAAATTAAAATGGCAAACTTGTCTATTCAATCCCACTGTGATCAGGGGATCAGGGACTCTCCAAGTTAAATGACACAAAATTAATAAACTCTTATGCCATTATGTTCTTGATTTCATAAAATAACTTTTTTTTCCCGTTCTAATACGTCAATGCAATATGAAATCATTCAATCACCTCAAGTGACATAATGAGAGCTGCCTCATGTCAATAGGATCATATTATATCATGAATTTCTAGGAACAAAGTATTTATTATACCCCTGATGATTTTTTTTAAAATTACAATGTCTATATCCACACAGAAACCTTCATAAATGCATCTTCCCACAATTAAATCAAAGTATCACATTTCATATTCAGGCCATTTTACCTATTCCAAAAATGTCCATAATGAGTTCACCCATTTATAATCTTTCATGTGTGAAATATTTTTATCTTTCAGGTGTGAAATATTTTTATATCTTCTCATCTTTTAAAATTACTTCAATTCATTTCCTTGTCTTTGTAATATACTTTATTATAACACTTCCAATATTTTATGTCTCATGACCTCTGGCTGATATGTATGACGATTCACAGTGCATATATGTAAGTAACACCCCAGTTACACAGAGCCATCGGTGATTGATCGGTAGTTTTTTTAGCCAAATTATGGAGTGAACCGATGGCAACGTATTTAACACCGATATCACCTATTGGTCACCTGTTTTCCAACTATCAACTGCTATTGGGGAAAGATAAGTTTCATCGGTGAAAAATTATCGATTGGGATTTTTAAACATGTTTAAAATTCTCGATCGGTGAAAATATTTTAAAAATAACCTACAGCAACCTATATCACGAGATATGCAAGCTCTTAATCACCGATATCGCCGATCGGACAAAGATAACCAAATATGAATCACCGACCATAATCTGATGGAAAGTGTTTAACCACTGATGACTAGCTATCAAACACCGATTAATCAGCGTTACGCCCGATTTAGCTCCGATTTACAAACGATAAAGACCAAAAGTATTTCAGCATTTAATCATCGACCCATTCCCCTTTGAGTTTGCTTTCTGTTACCGATGGCCATTTACACAGAAAACCAGAAATAAAATCATGCATGACAACCGATCATAACAGCGAGTAAATTTAAAATTAAATGACCGATTGGGGACCGACCGTCTGTGTAACTGGGCCCTAAGGCAAGGTCTAAAACAACTGACTGCTATTAATTATTTCCTTGCTAAATATTGTAAAATCAACTTTTTTGTCTTTCAATCCAGACAAATTTATTCATAATTTTAGGAAAATTTCAAAATATGTACTGACTGAACAACTGAGTGCAGACCATGGTGGACCTGCTGGTTGTGCCGGCTCTGACCTAGATCTGCACAACTTGCATGGGTCATATGATATTCAATTCAGCAGGCTGATTATTTAAAGGTTACCAACCAATACTTTTGTTATAATCTGAACTTAATTAATCTGCATTTTAGAATATCATTTTCCTAACAGATCTTGGGACCAGAGTCCTTTTTTAAAATAAACTAGAACTGCCACTATCATGGCTTGAATACCCCCGCATACCACTTTGTCAGAATCAACAGTGGCCATTTAGAGCTCAAGGACAACCTCCCTGCCAAATCTGAGGTTACTAAGCCAGTGCATTGCTAAGTTATGTATTCTACATGCTTCAAATGTGAAAATGTCAAAATCAATACATTGCGGACAGGACATTCTTAACCCTTTACCACATATATACGCGAAACAACGCACTTTCGACCCCCCCCTTTTTTTAGGCCTCAAATAGTGAAAAAAATGTCCTATTTGGGCCCCAACATAAGTTTTCGTTTGAGAAATGTTGCTAAAAAAATTTAGCACTTTTTCGGCGCCGCCCCCCATCCAAAAGATACATGCCCCCTTCTGTTAGGGGGGGTTTGAAGGGGGGCGGAGTCCCCCTCATCGCCAAGAAAATTTTGGACTTGTGAGAGGCTAAAAATGACCCCAGGTCGATCATAATGTAACGTTTAACCAACACTGAAAAGCTTTAGACTCTATCTCAATCCCTTGAGCAGTTACAGCACTTTGAAATAAATTTTGATGGAAAAAATCGGGGCAAAATAGTGATTTTTGGCAATTTTGAGATGTCCCCTCGTTGCCATGGTAACAGGAAATTTAAGACTGAGCATGTCGTTACAAAGGCAATGGTCCAGTCAACATTTGTGCCAAGTTTGATTAGTATTGAAGCATTTTTCATAGTTTCATAGCAGTTTGAACTTGTAACAGGAGGCTTTTCAGTGAAAACGGCCATTTTTCACAACCTGCTCATGGGGGAAAGGGTTAAGCAATTGAGAAGAAAAGCTTTTTTTTTGTCAAGGTCCCTGTGACCTTGACCTTTGACCCAGTGACCTCAAAATCAATAGGGGTCACCTTATAGTCATGATCAACATCCATGCCAAATATGAAGACTGTGGGTCAAAGGAATCTTAAGTTAATGGGTGGACAAACTTTTTGAAGTCAAAGTCCCTATGACCTTGACCTTTGATCCAGTGACCTCAAAATCAAAAGGGGTCATCTACTAATCATGACTAACCTCCATTCCAAATATGAAGACTGTGGGTCATAGGAATCTTAAGTTATTGGGCAGACAAGCTTTTTGAAGTCAAGGCCCCTGTGACCTTGACCTTTGACCTCAAAATCAATAGGGGTCATCTACTAATCATGACTAACCTCCATGCCAAATATGAACACTGTCGGTCAAAGGAATCTTAAGTTATAGGGCGGACAAGCTTTTTGAAGTCAAGGCCCCTGTGACCTTGACCTTTGACCTGGTGCCCTTAAAGTCAATAGGGGTCATCTACTAATCATGACTAACCTCCATGCCAAATATGAAGACTGTGGGTCAAAGGAATCTTAAGTTATTGGGCGGACAAGCTTTTTGAAGTCAAGGCCCCTGTGACCTTGACCTTTGATCTGGTGACCTCAAAGTCAATAGGGGTCATCTATTTATCATGACTAGCCTCCATGCCAAATACGAAGACTGTGGGTAAAAGGAATCTTAAGTTATTTGGCGGACAAGCTTTTTGAAGTCAAGGCCCCTGTGACCTTGACCTTTGACCTGGTGACCTCAAAGTCAATAGGGGTCAACTTCTTATCATGACTGGCCTCCATGCCAAATACAAAGATTGTGGGTCAAAGGAATCTTAAGTTATTGGTCGGACAAGCTTTTTGAAGTCAAGGCCCCTGTGACCTTGACCTTTGACCTGGTGACCTCAAAGTCAATAGGGGTCATCTACTAATCATGACTAACCTCAATGCCAAATTACGAAGAGTATGGGTCAAAGGAATCTTAAGTTATTGGGCGGACAAGCTTTTTGAAGTCAAGGCCCCTGTGACCTTGACCTTTGACCTGGTGACCTCAAAATCAATAGGGGTCATCTACTAATCATGAACTAGCCTCCATGCCAAATACGAAGACTATGGGTCAAAGGAGTCTTCAGTTATTGGGCGGACAAGCTTTTTGAAGTTAAGGCCCCTGTGACCTTGACCTTTGACCTCAAAATCAATAGGGGTCATCTACTAATCATGACTTACCTCCATGCCAAATATGAAGACTGTGGGTCAAAGGAATCTTAAGTTATTGGGCGGACAAGCTTTTTGAAGTCAAGACCCCTGTGACTTTGACCTGGTGACCTCAAAATCAATAGGGGTCATCTACTAAACATGACTAACCTCCATGCCAAATATGACGACTGTGGGTCAAAGGAATCTTCAGTTATTGGGCGGACAAGCTTTTTGAAGTCAAGGCCCCTGTGACCTTGACCTTTGACCTAGTGACCTCAAAATCAATAGGGGTCATCTACTAATCATGACTAACCTCCATGCCAAATATGACAACTGTAGGTCAAAGGAATCTTAAGTTATTGGGCGGACAAGCTTTTTGAAGTCAAGGCCCCTGTGACCTTGACCTTTGACCTTGTGACCTCAAAATCAATAGGGGTCATCTACTAATCATGACTAACCTCCATGCCAAATATGACGACTAAGGGTCAAAGGAATCTTAAGTTATTGGGCGGACAAGCTTTTTGAAGTCAATGCCCCTGTGACCTTGACCTTTGACCTAGTGACCTCAAAATCAATAGGGGTCATCTACTAATCATGACTAACCTCCATGCCATATGAAGACTAAGGGTCAAAGGAATCTTAAGTTATTGGGCGGACAAGAAAAAACCGACGGACGGACGGCCGGACGGACAAGCTGATTCCAGTATACCCCCCTTACAACTTTGTTGTGCGGGTGTATAAATATTGTTAACACTCCATCCCTGTGACCTTCATATTTACCCAGGCAGGCCAAGCAAGTCTCCGCATAAGCTTGCTATACAATATACTAAGGTTGATTACAATATGTCATTTACAATTCTAGTTATTGGCCAAAAATTATTTTTCTACTTTTAGTTACAACGACCTTGACCCCAGAGGGCCACAAAACAAGGTCTCCACATAAGCTTGGTAAATACCAAGTTTGATTACACTATAATATCTACTCAATTTTAGTAAGTGTGCATATGAACTAACTTTGAACTAAAGTAACAGTGACCTTGACTTTGACCCTAGAGATAAAAAAATCAATCATAAAAGAGATCTCAACAAAAGCTCGTTTTATACAGTACATAGTTTGCGTACAATATCTCATTCCTAACTCTAGTTTATAATCATTTGGAAACCATTTTTTATTTTTAGTAACAGTGACCTTGACAATAAGGGGTCTGCAATAAATCCAAAGTGAGGCTTTCTGACATAAGCTTGTTTTATACCAGAAGCTCGGTTTGTGACCTTACATGATGGCACTCCTAACTCAAGTTATCATCTTGAAACCATAAAATCTGACTAACTGACAGAACATCCAAGCTTGGCTCCTTGATATCCCCGAAAACATTGTTTGTGGGGCCAATATTATAACAAGTTTACCTAAAGTGCTTGAACAATGTCTATATCCACACAGAAACCTTCATAAATGCATCTTCCCACAATTAAATCAAAGTATCACATTTCATATTAAGGCCCTTTTACCTATTCCATTATAAACATTAGAATAATTTCACAGCTGGTAATACATCAAGAAAAATCTTTTTATTGTCTGGTGTAACTAGTGAGATAAATTCTTATATTTTTAGTTACATAACTTTACCATAATAATACTCTTTTTCTCAACAGGTAATAGTTTTGACAGCTAATTTTCTACCAGACTGAATTTTTTGAAGAGGTCACCTCAACTTTGCATTTCCCAAGTTCCAGAAGCATTATAAGCATTCCTCTTACTAGAAAATGATATTCACA
Source organism: Ruditapes philippinarum (assembly GCF_026571515.1). Classification (NCBI taxonomy): domain Eukaryota; kingdom Metazoa; phylum Mollusca; class Bivalvia; order Venerida; family Veneridae; genus Ruditapes; species Ruditapes philippinarum. The sequence continues at coordinate 60,031 of NW_026864034.1, forward strand.
TCCCTATGACATCATTGTACACATCATTCTTGTTCCAACAGGTAAACCAATTAGCTAGATCTTTCAAGAAGGAATGTTTTCCTTTTCAATTTAACCTATACCACAATGATGATAATAACATTTTGAAAATTATTCTACATATTGTATAACCGGCTGCTAGGTAAGCATTTTTTTGGTAACAAACCTGTTTGAGCCAGTTGTTTGAGTAGAGCTGATATTAAAAATCTTATATTCTAACATAATGATCGATTTATTGTAATGCATACCAGTATTTCTAGTAATTGGTACCTTAAAGGCCCATTATGCCTCAGGAATTTATTTATTTTTATTTCTGAAAAGCGTGCACTTTTATAGTACTCATTCACGACATTGGCCAATTTCCCTGAATCATCTTCTTGATCTGTTGCTTTTTGGCAATACATGTAAGTACACTTATGGTGAATTAGTATTTTGTATGAAAGTCAAAGTACTACTTTGTATTTTGCTCCTTGACAGACCTCACAATTTCAGCAGGGCAATTTATATGTATGCATAGCCTGTGACATACAGATCTCTGTGAATTTCTAACTGAACATATAAGAAAGAAACAATACATCAAACTATATCATTAACCTGTTTATATTATTGCTCTCAGCATCAAAGGCTTATCAAGATGAGGATTTTAAAGACCAGCTAATTATTTCATTACTGAGCAATTTTTTTTCATGTGTCTACCACATGTTGAGTCTCGTCTGGAAGCACCATTTACTGACCTATATCTCAACATAATGTTAGAGGTACAGCAACTGGTTTGTATTATTCTCATTACAGAGTGAGTCAGTAGTAGCCTTATTTAATGGGAAAACCACTTAAATGACCTCGGATAACCCAGTGCAATTTAGGGTCAAAGGTGACCAACCTTAAATGACCAGCATTTTTAAAAGCAAGGAGAGTCATTATACTCATATGATAAAACAAAAGCCTTATTCTGTTGCAATATGCATCAACAGATCATAGAGGACATATTACTTACACTGTAAATATTAAGGACAAAATACTTACAAATATTAAAAACTTAACAATCGTGTTGTATGACAATAATTATTTGGTTTTCTTCCATTTAATAAACTTAAATGATTTTAAAAAGCATGCTTCAAGTTCAAAAGCATTTCGGTTACAATGTATAACCGAAACCCTATAATTAGTTTAACCCTATAATTAGTTTATATTACTTATTATCCAATTTTTTAACAATCACTGCAAATTGAAATTTGTTAAGTAGATAAATAGATTTATTTCCGTATTATGCAATAACAAGCTAAAAATATAACTTATGTATGATAAATTAAAACAATAAAGCAGTAAAACAGAAATCAAACTAGTAGTACTATATAATCTCCTATTTCCTTCATTTTAGGTACTGTCAGATGGTATTCACATAGATGCATGAATAGTATAGCAAAGTCCTTCATCATCGAATTATAAGAAAGACATTATCAGTTTATACATAGAAATTTATAACAAACACATACTTTTGACTGACAATTTGAAATTATATGCAAAATAATGATTTTACACCAAAATCATTGACTCTCAGGGCTTGATCGACCTAGTTCTACGGTATGTCTAAGGACACCACCAACAAAACCAAATGGGCTCAGTTAACTTAAGAAAACTGGTACTTGAAATGAAATAAAAATCCATTTGAAAAAATACATAAATTTATATATATTTTTTTTGTAATTGAGTAATTACTCATTTAATAATTTACAGTTATGTCAACAGTCCAAAGTTTCTTATCTTGGGCAAAGTGACCCTAAAAGTTACCTTCCTTTTGTTAAAACAAGTTTTTTTATTTACCCAGGTTTTGCATGTAGTGATATTTGTCAATAAATGATAGTAAAATTAGGTGTTTATGTGGTTAAACTAAATAATATCTCTGCAAATCAAACCCTGCTCATGATATTTCATTCATACAGTGAGCCACTTTTTCTGCACTGTATTGATTTTGCACAAGACAAATTCTGTCTCTGTTAAAGTTCAAGTGTAAAATTCAATGCAGATTTGCAATTTTCCTATACAAGAAGATTTATGGGGTGTCTTAGAGCAATGGAAAGTCTTTTAACTGATAACAGATTATATCCCTAAGTCTTGACACTTAACCTGCTAAATTTCATAAATGGGCTTGTCCAGCTGCAGTTTTTGGAACGGTCAACTAGAATCTTTGGGGATATCAAGATTGATTAACTTTAACACTATGTCAGGCTAAGAATTTGGCTTGGCTTAAACAAACTTAGCAGGGTTAAAAACAAAAACAAAAAAATAGTGAAACTCGGTCACTGCTAAAGTTCTAATCTGATGTCTGACATTAACTAATTTAGATGCAAGAGTTTCAAAAATTTTATCCATTGTGTTTAAAATAAGATTGCCAAATAAAGCTTGTCTGAGTCAACAAAAAGGATAATGGTCATCAAGCCATATTAGCATTTAATTCAAATTTGCTTTTAATTTTAAAGAGCTACTATTCTTTATCTGACCTTAAGCATAATTTGTGATGATAGGCAGTAATTCAATTACTTAAACACTCACAGCCAGAACAGAGTTTTCATGTTAGCTTGAGTTTCGGTAGTGTTTTCAACATTGACCAGGTGCCCCTAAAAACAATTGGTCTGGTCTTATTAAAAAGTCTCAAAATAGTATGTTCAACACAACTGGATAATGTATGAAAAAAAGGGGAGGTTAATATTTTCGGACAATAAAAATATTGTAACCTCGTCATCAAAACACCAAATTTTACAACTAGGTTTATATAATTATGTCAGATGTGTAATTGTAACCGAATTTTAATCAAAGTTTTTCATCATCACATGGTAAAAATTTTATGAGATGCATTGCACATCTTAATGAAATAACAAAAAATGGAACTACAAAAAGATAGAAGAAACTCATCAGAATTGGAATGTATGACAACGATAAATCTCGTCTACACTTTTTTTTATTACCTACATATCACAGATTCATTCATTTCCTTACACCTGAACAAACAGATAAGGTAAGAAAATGCTCCAGTGACCGAGAAAACTTTCATTCACAAAAAAAAAAAAAAAGAAATTCAAGAGCAAACAAATTTTAAAAAAAAAAAAAAAAAAAAAAAAAAAACTTTGATTTTCTTATCGACAGACTCATGAATTATACGGTATAGTCAAGCTCTATATATTTTTCAAAGAAAAGAAAAAAATTACAAATATTCATTTGTCAAAATAAATAACCATACTGAGTGATCATTTGATCATTTAAAAGGGAATCTAGTTATCAGTTATTGAAACTTGGGTTGAACTTTATGTCAACCCCTTGACATAACTTTATCAAAATAATAGATGACAAATTCAAACGTTCAATATATCTCACTTTGGTGTTAATTTAAGGATAATCACTGCCCTGAATTATCATTTGATAAATCATAACATGGAGACTGATGTTAAATGAGATGAAACAGTAAAAGGTTAATACATGGAGAAAGATCAGGTGAGTAACCGGACAGCCCCATGTTGGCATAATGTCGCAGTTCCCTTGCTGACAAGTTGAGCAGGTAATTATGGTAATATGAAAAGTTCAGTCACAAGCAAGAAACTCAATTTACACTTTTAGTCATGACTTTTTGTGTCATGTTGAAATTTGTTACTATTTAAAGTCCTAATTAAGTTTACATACAGAAATAATTTCTTACAAGCCAGCTAAAGATATTATCTGGAACTCGGCAAATCACTGCGCATTTTTTTTGGTCTATGATCCCAGGATAATTATAATTATTATAACCAATTAATACAATTGTGAGCACAGTTCACAATTCCTGGGTAAGGCTTACATCAACAACCCAGTAAACATCTTAACCATTATACCACATCTGCTCTTGTTGTGTTTAAAATGTTACAATATGGACACGACTGAGACAGATTTAGTTAAAATAGGGCAGGTAGGTAATTCTTTTTATTACTGAATGAAATAGCACCTGAATGAAATCATTGATTTCAAAAATGAAAATTTTGAATGGTTGGGATCTTTACAAAGCTTATAAATAAAAATTTATTAAGTTTTATTCAATAAACCTCCCATTTTGCATATTTATAATGTTAAAAACATGGAACAATAATAAAAAAGATGTGATTCTCATTTACAGACACTCCTTTAATGTTTAACGCAAAATAATTTTTTTGAAGTTTGGCCATAAAATATTTTGGAAAGCAGTGACTTATGTGCATGGGTAGGTACATGTAGTCTGCAACATTACTATCTCTTAAAGCAATGCTTTTAATCATAAAATACATTAATTCTAATAGCAATAATTGATTTTATATCAGTACTTTAGGTGTCTTATTTGTACAACCATCATTACGGGCAGATATCATCAATTTGATAGGTACATGTAATTAAAGCAATAAAATCTATATTGAATTGATAGGGAAAATTTGCCTTTTTGTACCTAACACATAAAAGATTCGATTAATAGGAATTATGGTAACTTGTTAAAGGAAGGTACGACCAATGTGACCAATTGCTTTGTAGACACGTAGTCACAGCAAAAAGTTGGTTAATTACAAGTAATATTATATATACAGGAATTATCACTCTACTTAATCTTAATAAAATATACAGTATCTAAATAGCTTATCTTATTATCCACTTACAACTTAACAAACTAAATACGTGAACAGCTATTACAAGCCACTTTATTACTTAGATATATTTTTGATTTTCTAGATGACCACGTATTAAAGTGGTTTTACCTTTTATGATTTTCTGCGTCACCAACCATCAATCATTTTTCCATTATCTTAATTAGTGTTTTTCAATTCCCTTTTTCACATGTCACGTATTAAAGGTTATGTCCTGTTTGTTCAAAAATCGTTTATAAACAAGTACAAAAATATAGATTGGGGTGACTGATTTCATTCATCATTTTGACTTACTTTCATTTAGAGCTGAAATTGATAGAAACAATATCAAAACCAACATATTGTTGATATTTTGTCTGCCAATCAATATCAATACACATTTTGAAAACAAGAGCGATCAGTAATCACATGTGTCGCCTCATGAAGGCAAATTTCATGTTGGGACAAATTTTGTGACAGACAGACAGACAGACGGACAGTGCACAACTAGACTTGGTACTGATCATTCCTGTAAAGTTTGGATAAAATTGCACCAGTTGTTTATGAGTAGTAGTCCGGACAAGCTTTTGCGTATCTGGCAACACACAGAAAAAAACACCTTTTTATCAAAGGGCCCTAACTCGGCCAAAAAATCATTTCAACCGGAAAAACCCTTGCAATATGCGCAAGGACTTGAGCTACAGATCAATCCTGTAAAGTTTCATTGAAATTGCATGAGTGTATAAGAAAAGTAGTCCGGACAAACTTTAAAAATAAAAATTATTAAAGGGCCATAACTCTGACAAAAATCATTGAACCGGAAAATGCTGACAATATGCACAACTAGACTTGGTACTGATCATTCCTGTAAAGTTTGGATGAAATTGCACCAGTAGTTTATGAGGAGTAGTCCGGACAAGTTTTGTGACGGACGCACGGACAGACAGACAGACAGACAGACGGACAGACAGACGACGGAGAAGTGATCCCTATATGTCGCCACTACTCCGTAGAGTCGCCACTACTCCGTAGAGGCGACACAAAAATCAGTAATTTTGATTGACCAATTAATCTAGTCTAAAAATTATGAAAATTCACCCAAACATAATACAGAAGCAGGTGTCCATGGCTAATGTAAAGGAACTATGCTTTGCTACATCTTAGCAGAGAAGACAAAAAAATGGTGAGGAAAAATCCAGGGAATGGCACACCTGGGGTTCTGCACATTTGCCAATTATGGTCAAATTATCATAAAATAATCACCCCTTGGTTATCAAGACCAAAATAATTATCCAGCACTTAAATTTTACAAACATGGGCATTTAAACAATCATGGGCATTAACAAAATTGCCATTAACAAACATGGGCATTAACAAACATGGGCATTAACAAACATGGGCATTAATAAACATGGGCATTAACAAACATGGGCATTAACAAACATGGGCATTAACAAACATGGGAATTAATAAACACGGGCATTAATAAACATGGGCATTAACAAACATGGGCATTAATAAACATGGGCATTAACAAACATGGGCATTAATAAACATGAGCATTAACAAACATGGGCATTAATAAACATGGGCATTAATAAACATGGGAATTAACAAACATAGGCATTAACAAACATGGGCATTAATAAACATAGGCATTGACAAACATTGGAATTAACAAACATGGGCATTAATAAAACATGGGAATTAACAAACATAGGAATTAACAATCATGGGAATTAAGAAAGACATAATTGTATGAACAGAACATGTTTTTTAGTAAAACAGGTAGGAAAGTGAATTACAGATAAATATTTATAAGTTAAATTTAAACAATATATTAGTGTATCATATTAGTGTATCAGCAGCATTTGTCATCTGATACTAATGTATCATCAATATGTTTTTAACTGAATTATTATGACAGCTATATTTACATGTTTAAAGGGATTGTAAGTAACCAAGCCTTCAGTGCCTTAAGCAATAAGACAACAAGCAATTATCATAGTATTGCAAGCAATCCATAAGTCCCCTACCGGTTAGAACCCCATCCAGTTTATGTGTAAAATTTGCCATAATTTCAGCCTATTTGTTGCCATAGCAACCAGAATTATCAACATAGGAAGAAGAAAAAAGATGTGCATAATCTCAAGACTGCCATCTACCCATATGTCAAGTTTCATAAAAATATTTCCAGTACTTTTTGCTTTTATCACTGGATCCAGTTTATGTGTAAAATTTGCCATATTTTCAGCCTATTTGTTGCCTATAGCAACCAGAATTTTCAACATAGGAAGTAAAGAAAAAGATGTGCATAATCCCAAGACTGCCACCTACCCATATGTCAAGTTTCATAAAAATATTTCCAGTACTTTTTGCGTTATCACTGGATCCAGTTTATGTGTAACATTTGTCATATTTTCAGCCTATTTGTTGCCATAGCAACCAGAATTTTCAACATAGGAAGAAAAGAAAAAGACGTGCATAATCTCCATACTGCCATCTATCCATATACCAAGTTTCATAAAAATATTTCCAGTACTTTTCAAGTTATCACGGGATCCAGTTTTGTGGACGGACGGACTGACGGACATACTTAGCAGACGTTTTGTGGGGTTATTCCTTTGATCTCTTAACCCCACAAGAGCAAATTTTTTTAACCCCATAAGAGCATTTTTAACCACATAAATACATGTCTCTACGGAATGAACCCCATACAGAGTGCCTGTACATAAACCTAAACCTCATAATGTAGCTCTCGTCTGCTCGGACTGACAGACAGACGGACAGACGGACGGACGGAGGGTAAACCTCAAGTCCCCTCCGGTAAACCGGTAGGGGACTAATAATTCTTTAAAGTTAAATGTTTTAGTGGGATGGGGGAAAGAGGACAGGGCAGGTATGTCATTGAATGTCAACTTAAAATAATGAAATCATTGACTCATTTAGTCATTAATATGAAGCTGAAAGGTCATTGAGAGATATAATAGTTTGTATTCGCTAACTTATTTTTAAGAGAAAATCACCCAAGAAATGTGGTCAAGTCCCTTTAACAAAGCTTTCACATAATGAACCTGTTTCCTTTAAGATCTCATCATCATCTTCTACTTAAGTATTTCTTCCCAAGACATATACCTGACTTTAACTATTTAACAACTAAACATAATCCTTCTAAACACATTAGTGTTGAGTAGTCACTTCTATAAAACAAAACAACATGAACTCTCGTGGCATTTCTCAAGAAGGCCCCCGGGTCAGCTATTACTAAGCTTTTACTAAAATATTTTTTTCCTGATAAATACTACAGTATTAAAAAGACCATTAAAAAAGCATGTTCTAATTATGAAGCAGTTTACTGGTGAATATATGTATTCATTGAGGATTGTTTGATGTCAGAAAAGTATGTTGGATTTTTATCATCGGACCATGTGGAATCATAAAAGCTTTACAAGAAATGCTATGATTGGCCAACTCGCATCAGCCGATGAGTCGACAAACGGCATCAATGATCTCGTGCACTGATTGATTCACCAGATACTATACAATATGTACTCCATGCTCTTTTTTGTCTAGTTAAGTAAATACTATTAACCGAAATTCAGAATGATGAGCTTTACATTCAGGTGCATAGGAAAAACAAGTAGTATAAAGACATTATGCAGTGTCTGGTAAATAGCTGCCAATGCACACTTGTAATTTAAGAGAGTTAAGAAAACATCAATTTGTATTAATGTCCTGATAACTGCCTTTTACTTCTTTCAGCTTATTTCTTTTAGTCTGTTGTTGAATTCAGTTCAATGTACATAGCCCAAAATTTTACCAAAATGTTTTTTTTTCAGTCACCAAAAAAAACTAATTACAAAATTTTAATGTATCGACCTTGAATTAATTTAAATGATATAAATATATCTTACTGTATTAAAGTTTGATCAGTTAATAGGTCACAAGATAACCTTTGACATTTACAAAAAAAGTACATAAAACTAAACTGAATACATTATTTCAACTAATAATGGTCAATTACCATTAACTGACCCATCATCATAAATGTCTATGTCTAAACTGGCTCTGTATTTTCCTATTTTAGAATTCAGAACTGTTTATTGTTGACACATGAGTGATTTATTAATTCAAAATGTCACAGATATAAGACAGCCGTAAGACTGTATTAATTAATATATTCAAAGTATGTCATAATTATATAGTAGTTGCAATCGGAAAAACATATAGGCAACTGCAAAGAGGTTTGTCTATTTGTCTGGCAGTGTGCATCACGGTATATCAAGATTCAATTTTTCCTTGTCTAACCAAAAACTACAGAAAGCTTTAGCCTACAGTCTGGAGGTACTATCAGGTCATAACTAAAGTAAATGACCTGTTTTTAATTATGAGGTCAAAAGTCTAGGTAACAGTGAGGTCAAAAGTAAAGGTACCATGACCTTGACAACCAAAAGCTTGTCTAACCGATACCTAGAGAACATTTTTACATACAGTCCTGATTTGGTGTAGAGATTGGCCATGACTAGTAGAATGACCCCTATTAGAATTAAGGTTAGAAGGTCTAGGTCACCATAGCCTTGAGCCTTGCCAATTACACTTTGTTAAACTAGAGAAATCTTTGGCCTACAATCCTTAGATTTTTTATGTGGAAGTTTGCCATAACCAGAGATGACCCATTTTAATTTTGAGGTCAGTAGGTCAAAAGACACCTTGGTTACCATAGCCTTGTCCTCTGAAAAATTGTTGAGAAAACTTAGGTCTTCAGCAGTGTCTATTCTAGGATTTGAAAAACAGGGGGGATTGTTATCGAAAAGTGAGAATTTATTACATTTGTTGATCTTTTTCCTTCTTTGTCTATGTAAAATTTTCCCCCTTCCTCTCAAAAAATACGGGTGAATTCTCAAAAATAGGGGTGAATCCCCCCATCGCCCCTCCTAGAATAGACACTGCTTCAGTTGTGGAGGACGGAGGCTGGTCATGATTACTTGTGAATGAACCCTTTTGATTGCAAGTTCATTTGCTTTGAGGTAATTAGGTTAATTAAGGCAGGGCCCTCTCTTTTTAGGGGGAACAGTACCTACATATTCTTCGTTGTATGAGGGGGAATTTTTAATCTCACATGATATTTTCAAGGGCCTCTGCTTTTGGCAAAAATTGACAGGTAAAAATGTTTTAAAAATGGTTGTTTTTTATGGGGATTTAAAAAAAAAAGTAAAAAAGTAAAAAGGGAGAATATTTTAGAATACTATACATGTACTTTTTAAGAAGGGGTTTGGGGGAGAAAAATTTGACAGTGCTGAATTTTGGCACATGAATTGAAGATCCTGCAAGGTCACCAGGACACATGAGATACTTAAAATCAAGAACAAGAGTTTCATCAATCAAAGGTTTGTGACACTTGCCTTATATACAGAAATATTCCACTATGACAGCAAATGAAGTGGGGGCAATAAAATAGTGTCCCATGAGACTTGTTTTGGAATCAGACTGAATAAGAATGATAGCTAGATCATTCAACATAACATAAACAACAACAATTGTAAAAGGGAGCCCCCCCACCCTGTCCCCCCAACCACACACACATCATTTTGACAGCTCAGACAAAACTTAATCAAGGGGGATCAAGTGCAAGGCAAATTCTAAAACATACATATTTACAGAGATATTTTGTTCAACAAATATTAACTCCAGATGTAAATTGTTTAGTTTAAACCCCTAGTTAACCAAACCTCCAACAGCTAGATCATCTACCATGCAGACTTCTTACCTTGCAGGCTTCTATAATGAATGGTCTTAATTAAAACATTATGATGTAAAATGAACACAATAATCCCCTGTATTTATATCTTAAGACTTTATATTTCAACAGATGTCTACCAGTAAGACTAAGATGATGACAACAACAACTTGCACAAGATAGTACCTTTATTTCCTTGACCATGGAAATAAAAATAAAGATAATATTTGATTGAAAATACATATTGCATTTGTTTATTTGTTCATACCAACAAATTATATTCAATCAAAGTTAATCACAGTAATCAAATTTAAATGCAATAATGGCTTAAAATATTAATTGTTTTATACAGTTTATTTCACAAAGGACATAAGTTACACTGGACATAATTATGTTATGCTGCATTTTAAGCTGTCCAATGAACTGCAGACTTGGGGTTGCTTTGATTAATATTGAAAAGACATGTACATATTTTTCCGGTCAAAAATCTGAAGCCTGAAAGCGAAAATTGGCAATTATCAATTAAACAGCTAGAAACCTTTCTAGCGAAGAAAATTATACAGAAACCGTTCCAGCACAAAATTACAAACATTATTTTTCTTCATATTTTGTTATTTCAGGTTTATGAAATAATTGCTTTTATAATATTTGAAGCAGAAAATGACGACAGTTGTTAATTGATGTACAGAAAATTTGTTATCTATATATCTATACTGTATAACATTTAAATAACATATTAAATTATTAGTATGTACAGATGCATAAACAAATATCCCACTTTATAATTATACAGCAAAAGGTATATCAAAATATTTACTTGTTTACATGTTTACCAAGTAATTAAAATTATTTTATAGCTTTCAATGTTTATTTATCAGGTACGCTGTATATGCACTACACCCTCTTTTAAAGTTTTTCTTCTTTGATAATTTATTGCTACAATATATATTTCTAATTGAAAGAAAACTAGACATGTATCCATTGTTAACTGATGTACAGAAAATTTGTTATCTATGTATCTATACTGTATTACATTTAAATATCATAAATTATTAGTATTACAGATTTAATGGTCTTGAATTCCTTGAAACCTTTAATGGACTGATCAGACATTTAAACAAACTCAAGGTAGGGCAAGTCCATAACAACAAATTCAGTGTATGAAAGGTTAAATGTCTGTCTTAACAAAACTCGAGTCAGACTGGTCTTAAAAACAATTTGCTCTCCTAACCCAGTAATAACAGGTGGCCTAACCTATGCCCCATCCTCAACTGTTTTACTGTAAATTTATTACATATTTTTATATTGCTAGACAAATTACTCTGTATGTGTTTAACTATGTGATCAAACAAAATCTAGTTCATATATCTCAAGTTCATAGTTCATATACATCTCTAGATTATACTCAACTGTCTGAGTTAAACAAAAATTATACTGAATACAATGTCGAATGTATTATAATAGTTGCATTTTCAAATCAAAATTATAAAGTAATGAACTCCTGTGCCAAAAGACCTATATATTGTCAATTATAACAGTAACAGTGACAATGAAAAATTTAAATAATATAAAAAATTAAAACTGTATTGCAAAAACTATGATAGAAAAACCTGTGTTATGACGCCACACCCTAGATACAATCCTTATTAAAAAAAAATAACAAAAATTAAATGCCTCATTGTTGAAGAATAGCCATCTAGAAAGTTAACCTTTTTTGTATTACAAAATGAATAGAACTTGAGAGTTCCATAAGCAATCCCCAAGTGAGGTCTCCACTTACTGGCCCCGAAAGCAATTTTCAACTTCTCCAAATAAGCCGGAAACCATTTTCTTATTTTTTTTGTCAAAGTGACCTTGACCTTGATCCTTGGAGGGGAGGGGATCCTATAAGCTTTCTATAAACCAGGTTTTTCTATTTTTAGTAACAGTGACCTTGACCCTATGGAGCCATAGAGCAATCCAACGCGAGGTCATCACATAAGATTGCTACCGGTATATAATATATATCAAATGTGTTTACAAATATTGTCCAGAACCCACAAAACCGAACAACCAACTGTTGATGGTCCTATACAAGCTAACTCCCATATAGTACCCACCAGCCTAAATTTTGATTGAGAGGGACTATTACAAAAATAATTTACTTTACCATGCAACAGAGCTTGAGGGCCACATTGTGTCAAATTAAAACTTTTAATTTAAAGGTAAGTATTTAAAATTATAATATGATCAATGGCGATATCTTCAATAGGTTACAGTCACACTTCAAAGCAGCAAGACTATATTTATTTTATTCTCTCAAGATAAAATAATTTCACACAAAATTTGATATATTCTAATGTGTCATTTAAAAGCAGATTTTGTCTATAAATGACAAACAACTAAAAAAATTGTTATGCGGGATTTCTACCTCTGGATCCCTATCAAAAAGTAAAATCTATAAAACGAAAATATCACACTTTCAATCATTTAAGTAAAATGACATATTTAAAACAAAACTACATACCTTATTTAATTTTTCTTTCATATTACGCTTAATTTCCATATATTCTTGAAAGAAAATTAACAGTTAAAAATATTTAAAGAAATATTTTTTTAGTTATAATAAACAGTCATTTATTATTCTTACAATTATGTTAAGTAACTCGGAAGTAAAGCTGGCCATGACAGCTCGTTTTTGTAACATTATGATTTTCAAGATGTCTACATAATGTGATATATCTATATAATTTTATATAAATGTTCCACTTTGTACCAGTTTCAAATTTTATACACTGTACTGGTGTCAGTATGAGGACTAGGATTTTCATTTTTATCTGAGGCAACAGATCTGAAGAGCCAGTAAAAACAACAGATTTGGCCAGGGGTCAATGGGGATATTTTAATCTACAGGACGAAAATACAACTGATTTTTGATGATATGGACCACCAATCTGTTAATTATGAAGACCCTGTGAGACAACATGTCATTGACAGTTACTCAATTTAATTAAGGCTTCAAACCCTGGCCATTCCTGGGTTGAGTAAGTCAATGGCACATCTTAATCACCTTAGTGACAGCCACAGCCAAACAGTCCCTCCTTCTTTAAACTGGTAATATTATTGCATGCAAATACTGTTTCAAAAATGAGAACAGTCATATTATTTTGTATATATGAGAAACATTTTGTAATCAGTAATAAATTATAACAACACAAACATTAATTTACAGTATTTCACTCTCTGACAGTCTTTGTGGTTTGAAATGTTGTTGGATTTTAAGTGTAGGACAGGTGGATATATCATAGTTACATGTATGTATTGGAACTACAATATAATAAACAATCTCATGGAATTGCAAGTATTATAGGCCCCATGTTCCTTATCTAAGTTACAAGATAATGAATCCATTGATAAAACATTCCAGTATATATTCATGTTACATCACTATAATATCTGGAACTTATTTGTTAAATAAAGGAGCACATCAGCCAGACATCTTACTAGTTGTTTCAAACCTTTCTCATCAGTTGCTAATGCTACCATACATAAATTGTCTGCAATCTGGGGGTTACATAATACTGACCAATTTCGTGGCATATTAAAGTTTGATATTTGTTGTGAGTTTTCAGAGTATGCATAGGAATTTAGTGGCAACATATAATAATGTGATTTTTTTCCCAAACCATTAATTTTTAATTTTAATAATATAAATGCATATATTAATTAAAAACATAAAAACCTTAATTCTCTGATGTATTACAAACAATGCACAAACATTACCAGGTGATTTACATAGTACCATATGGTGAAATCTAACTGACTGACCTATCCCTTGTTCAAACTTTGTAAATATATATACAAAGTTGCCAAAGAAAAACTTTGTATCTATGAACACCAGCAAACAGCATTTTCAGAATTAGTTTGTCTGTAATCACATGGCAAGGGCATAAATACTGATCATGTAATAATTTCATACTGTTCCTCAGTCAGCCGCTGATATTCACAATTTTCAAAGAAAATTAATACACATGGTCACATTTCAGTGTTTTAAATATATGATGCACATGACCACATTATATAAGCAGTGATTTTTTTCTTGTATTTTACAACCAGCTTTTTTTTTGTTTCATGACAGAAATTATTGCTGTTGATCCGCTTCAAAAACTTGCAAGGACAATTAGTATATATATATTCCTATGGGGATCAAATTATAAAGAAATATTGTACATTAATTCCTTTCTTGATGAAATACTTAGTATATACATGTATATGTATACATGTATATAGATAAAAACTGACACTCGAGAAATTAATCATTTCATCTAGCTTACATAATACTACAGAGAAATTAATCTAATATATATGAGCTGCGCTATGACAAAACCAACATAGTGCGTTTGCAACCAGCATGGATCCAGACCAGCCTGCGCCTCCGTGCAGTCTGATCAGGATTCATGCTGTTCGCTTACCAACTCTATTACAAGTAGAGAAACTGATAGCGAACAGCATGGATCCTGATCAGACTGCGCATTCGACTGCGCAAATGCGCAGGCTGGTCTGGATCCATGCTGGTCGCAAAGCCATTGTTGGTTTTGTCATGACACGGCTCATATATAATTTTCAATTATCTAAATATCTCAAATGCAAAGGTTATTAATACTCTAGAATAATCTCAACTGCAAAAGTCAAAATTATAAATCTTGGATGCAAAGGAAACAACATATTGATTTTGTCTGGGAACAGACAACTGGCAATCATTTAACTTCTGCAGTTGTAAATAACAAAACCATGTAATACTAGAGAAGGATGCTGCTCCACAATTAAATAAATTATTCAAAACAGTCCCAGGAAATCTGTTTGTTAGTTAGTTACACTTATAGCTCAAGTGATACCAGAGGGCAGTGTTTACCAAAAAGGTGTTTTTTGATAATGTTCCATTCAAACCTGCTATACTGAAGAAAAACTCCTTTTTTATACTTTTACAATTCACATGAATCAGTGACTTAAGATGAATGACTCTGGTTATATATTTGCATTTTTTTTCTTCTTATCTTTTTTTTGGGGGGAGGGGTGGTCCAAACTGCTGTAAATTGTTTTAACACTTTCAATTTCTGAGAAAATTGATGACAATTAAGAAACAATCTTAATTGAAGGTTATATGATCATATATGTCATATGAATAAAACTTAAGTCATTTATTGTAGCTTATCAACATTTGAAAATTTCTCAAATTTATGAAATGCCACTTTTTCCCCCAATTTAAGCCAAGGGTCTTTCTCCCAAATATTATAGTTGAAAATACCCCTGCATGTCAATTTGTAAATTTAAGCATTATATAATCCCCATTCCCACCCAATTAGGGTATATAGTTCAAAAGTCCAAAATACTTGCACTACATGTCCAGTATACAAATTACATCTAAATTATTTAAGGTTACATTATAAGCATCTAACAGGCCAATAATGTCATCAGTTAAGAGTTGATCATTTTGTCATATCTTGCAAATCAGTGTTAATAAGAGAACATTTTCACAGAATTTTAAAGCTAGATACCTTCAAATAATTAAGAAATTTTCACACAAAAAAACAACAAAAAAACAAAATATATACATTTTACATTCCTAATTGAGATAATGGAGAAATATTCACAATCTGAAATTATTTGTATATTTTTTCCATAATATAAAGTAAAACCACTCTTCCCTCCCACTTCACTGACAAACTATTTAATGTTTGTCATTATATATGACAACTTAATATAATTATGTGGTAAAAAGATGGGCAGGGCAACTACTTATAAAAAAAAATTCTTTATATTTTAAAACCGTCACGGAAAAGTATATTTTTAAGTTTACAAATGTTTCGTGGAAGAGTCATTGTTTGTTACAATCCAAAAAAGCTCTTGACAGTCCTTAAAATGTTTCCTAATTATTCAGAATTAAACATTTATATATTAATAATATATTTTATTAACGAAAAAAAAATCTGTAGTTTTGTTATTATAATTTATACACCCAGGCTTCATTATAATGTTTATTAAAAAAGTCCGGCTTTAGCAATGCATTTTTTTTTTCTTACGAAGACATTCATACTATTACAGTCAATTTGTAATTAAATGTACTTTACACAATAAAGGGAGTTAAAATAATGTAAAACAAATGAAGTCATTGAATCAGTCGGAAGCTGGCTTATAACTCTGTCAATCAATTAGTGAATTACTGTTTAGACTTGAAGTACTAATACACATCAAGTGTTAGTCAAATTAAATACTGGTATTATAATCCTCTTAACAAATTCAGACACTCTCAACACTTAAGAGTTCAACTTTGAGGTCTAACTAAATATTTGACCCATAAAGTCTATTTGGATAACAATAGGCTCACATAGCTGTGGTAAAATGAACCATGCCACCTTTACTTAATTATTCAATTTATAAACAGCATCTTGTTTTCCAATGTCTGGAGCAAACAGAGTTTGAATTACAGCACTGAATCATCAAGGTGGTTGCTTGAAATACAATCTAAAAATGGACCATAACACTTTAAATTCTATACTTTTTTATCTGATAAACTTCAAATAAAATATTGGTATGGGGGAAACAAACTTGTGATAATTAGATTCATATCAATAATACTAGAATGCACCCTCTGAGTCTGAGTTATAAAATTCAGTAAAAATCTTATGTTTTAATCAAGACAGTGCCATTTAACCAATGAACCTAGTAACTGAAAACAGAAGTGCTCTTGGAACAATGCCCAAATTGTAATATACACAAAAATAATTCTTAAAAATTTGTAACAAATTGAAGTCTTTTTCTTTTCAATTTTATTTCATTTTTTTTCTCATCTCTAAACTTCATCATACATGATTAAACAGTATCTATACATGAAAATTTACACATCATCAGAATTGACAACACTTTGACAATCATTTAAGACTAGATTTTACAACGCCTTTTCACACGCTACATAATTACTTAAATGTCATTTGTTATGACCTATGTGAGAATTTATTTGCTGGATTTATGAAAAGATAACATAATATTATTTATAGAGCATGGATGTATATCATTATGTATTGTATAAGTTTGTTGGTTGAACAGATCAATTAAAATTTGTATAAAATCCTTTTCCATAATATTCATAAATTTACTTTCACAAGAGACAGTCACTTTTTCATTTCTAGTGAGAAAGTCAGAATGACACTGTTCATTTAATTACAATGACTGAATAAGTACAAATAATGACTAGCCAGTGTTTAATAAAACTAATTTAAATACATTTGTTTCAGAATTTGGTTCTTATTTTCATTTTATTTTGTTGTATTTTATTATGTACATGGATCCCATATATTAATATCTATATTTCTATTGAATTATCAATATTCATAATTATGCTGCATCTGTCAAAAATTCAAAGTTATCATTTACTCTAAGTACTGTCTATTATTTAATCAATATAAGTCCGTACTGACTACGTTTCAACCTTACAGTAACGTAATTGACATTATAATCCTCCATCTCCTCCTGTTAGTACCTTCTGTAGTCCAATATTTTCATGAAATGATGAATGGCATAATTTATCAATTGGATAATTGACATTTAGTAAATTAGTGATATGGTAGATCTACATGTCTTAACCAGATTTCATTCATGGTCTTCAGTAACAGATCTTTTGATGTTACAAAACATGACTGGACTCTCATTGTGGAAAAAAATACTGACTTAAATAGCCATCCATAAGTAAAAATGCAAAGATTTCAAATACAATACCTCAAAAGCCCATGTACATGGAATCCCTGCTGCTTTTCTGACACAACGTCCAATCTCAACATCTTCGTGTGTACTGTAGAGGTTTCCAACACAAAATTTCAGATGAGGTTTCAGTAATCTTAAAGTTTCATGACTAAAAACCATCCCTGTGCCTCCCATACAATAATTGTCAGTGCTCCCTAGATTGAGCAACCCTATCTCTTCCTTAGTTCCAACTCCAGCTTGTCCGATGTATTGTGGCTTGGAGCTGTTAATTGACCTTAAAAACTGTTCTAACTTGTCACCTTTGATAAATATATCATCATCAGCTCTCATAAACCATTCATATTTATCAAGATAATGTTCACTCATATACTTTAACATAGCAAATGATTTTTTCTGTGGTGGATAAGAATCATCAACATTTTTCAAACTAACAACTGGCACGTCATATGAAGATTCTGAGTTTTCACTAGAGAAAAACATTACTTCACCATTTACACTTTGTGCCCAAGTTCTGTATGCAGCCACAACACGCGAATCTAAGTATTTTTTAGCAGTCATGATTCCTATGAATATAAAACCTTTTTCATCTGCTTCTTCGATATAAACACTATTTGGAGATTCTTTATTTTGATTATCGCCATTGAAATTACCATTTTCGATGAAGTCCAAAGCTCCACTGCAGCACCCGGATCTTGAGAAAGTCGGCATACATGGTAGTAACTTGTTTCGACACCAAGTTGACAAAACCAGTCCTACACACAAGCCAAATATTGTCCCAGCTACAAAATTTAAGTTTCGATCAAGTCTTGTCCGTGCCATTTTCTGCACTTCTAACACTACTGAAGGAATAATATCCAAAGAATGACATTCATACAACTTAAAATTTTATATCCACACTGGTGATATTATCTTTTTCTTCTTGTAAAGTTTGATTCTTCTGAACTAAAATTTTGTATCCCATCAGTCTGACAAAGTGCTGCTATTGTGAAACTGAAAGAATGAAAGAAAACTTTAAGTATGAACAAACATGTGGCTTTTACAACTTTTACACATATTTACTCAATGTATGTTATTTCATACCATAATTAACTCCGCCTTTTATGCAAATAACTTCGTTTGCAAGAGTTCACATTCATATCAGTGCGTTTTTCATTCATGGGAAAATCATTCGATGGAGTTTACGATAGCGTACGTCAATCATGTCATGTAGGTCATCCACTAAAGTTCATTTCCGTTTTAAGTTGCCAAAATACTCGAAATGAATGCATAATAAGCGGAATGTGTTTTGAGCAAAAATGACTAAATACCGAAACGGACTTAAACGCGGACGCAATTTTGTACCGCTTTTAAGGTCACTGTAGTCTGGTTCCCAGCTTCTATTGTAAACAAATTGTTTAGACAAAGGGCAGGTAATCCAGACTAAGGTCACTGTATATAGGAATAAAGGCAGATTCTAGCGTCTGCATGGTACAGTACTGGGTAAATAATTCTACAAATAGAGCCCCTAGTTAGATAAACTGATAAAATCAAGGGGCCTCCGTGGCCGAGTGGTTAAAGTCGTTGACTTGAGATCACAGGTCCCTCACCACTGTAGGTTCGATCCTCACTCGGGTCGATTCTTTCATGTGAGGAAGCCATCCAGCTGGCTTACGGAAGGTCGGTGGTTCTACCCAGGTGCCCGCTCGTGCCTGAAATAATGCCCGGAGGGGCACCTGGGGTCTTCCTCCACCAATAAAGCTGGAAAAAATCGACGAAAAATCTCGGCGGGACGCTCTAGGATGGCCCGACTTGAGTGTACGGTCGCCCATATGGGCTTTCCGGCGGCGACCTTAAATAAACGCATCAAAAAAAAAAAAAATAAACTGATAAAGTAAAAATAGCCCCCATTGAATGCACAGGGTTGAGATAGTGTAAAAAAGTAATTCTAGAAAAAAAAACATATACTGTATATATAATATTGCTTGATAGACATCACTAGACGTTGACAATAACATTAATGTCCCCACTTAAATCGTTTTTGAACAACAAACCGATATTTCGAATAGAATATCGTATTTTTGCTAGGTCGGGCACGGCCGTGTTACCTGTCCCCACTAGATTTTCTACGAGTAAAAGCGTAATTTCAAACCATGTCATTCTACCAACCCGCAATAAATCTATGAGTCTATATATCATATATACTCTCTATATTAGTATTTAAAACCGTTAAATGTCTGAAATGTTCTAATAATAGAAATGTAGAAACATGTATTCTAAAATGTGCACTTAAGAATGCATCAGGCTAGTATTTAACACCCTTATATGTGTTATTATGTATGAAAATTTTCTGAGAAAATTAGTAATTTTAAATTATATACGTGGGAGTACATGTACATAAAAACTTCTTTTTAATATTTAGATTTTTTATTTATGGTCATTTCTGACCATGGACTTTTCGGACTAGACACTTCGGACCAGATTGTTTGGTCATTTCGGACCAAGACCAGATTTTGGGACATGTCGTACCATGAGATGGATATTTCAGATCATGATCTGGACACTATACCAATAGTGAAATACATATTGCTCTATATTGATCAATGTATTTTGAATACATGTATGCGAATGTCTTTTTATAAAAAAAAATTGACAGGCTATGTTATTTTATATTTTGAAAAACTTTATATTTTGGTTCGGTCCGAAATATCCCATACAGTGGTCCAGAGTGTCCAAGGCATGGCCCGATGTGTCCAATGCGATCCGAAATCAACTAATCTTCGGATGTCAAATATTTACATTCGTTATACATTATCAATGATTAAATTCTCTGTTTTTGTTAAAACCACGAGGTATAACTACTTTCAATTTGTATTAAATCCGATGTTAGTATTGCTAATAGCCGAGATGTTTCGATTGACCACATCCGGTATGTGAATTCTTACTGTTGTGTTCGAGTTTCTAATCCGAGGTTTGACAGAAAGGGTCAAGAAGATGCGATTGGGCCGAAATATCCTAATATTAACTGATCCGAAATGACCAGAAATCTGATCCGAAGTGTCCAAAAAAACTGATCCGAAGTGTCCGGTCCGAAATGTCCCATTACCGATTTTCCCAAAGATTGTCTAAATTTTAATAAATTGACTTGCTTATTTAAGCCTAATATTGTACTCCTAAGATGCTGTTTTGAGAAACTGCGAAATATAAGAAAATTCTAACAGAGCATATTTAGCCTGATTTTAACAGTTTATTAATTTTTCCAATGTACATATTAGCATTAATAACAACAATCGTATTTCTATAATATTTTAGTTATAATGTCCTTAAAAATATCACATTCAAGCAAATAATGAAATTCATGCATAATTAAGTTTGTATTACAGTGTCAAAGAATCACGGCTTCAATTTACAAAATACAAGAAGCTTTTTTAAGTCGGTGTACACATTACAACAAATATTAGCTAATAAGCTATTTACCGACAATAACAGAGACGGTAAACATATTTACTAACATGTAACAAATCTCAAAGTAAAATTGTTCACCTAAAATGCTGTTTTGAGATTACTCTTTCAATTAACGGTCTTTTTCTTATAGGTGTACGGCGTGCATTCTTCCAAATGACATTCTTTTTCAAATAGAGAAATAAAGAAAAAGATAAGATAAGATAATCATTATTTATAGTCGGTTAAAAAGAAAACATAATAACATTAGCTATATAAGCTTTTTTCCGACAGAACAGACTATCATTTAACAATTCAAACAAAAAACCTGTATAAATGAAAAAAATATTATTAAGAAGATCGATGTTCATTTATGAGTGAATCCGTAAAATAAATTAGATTTATAAACACATATCAATATGAATAAGAGAATAATTGATTAAAAGCAAATATCACACTACAATCAAACATCACAGAATATTAGTTTACAACATACTAGAATTCCATTTTATGTGCACTTAGCCATATAATCGGAATTAAAAAAGAATAAAAATGAAAATGAGGAATCAGTCATATTTCAGTAAGACTAACCCAACGACCATCTTGCTGCTTAAGCATATATCAGTAGCATCAAAACAAAACAGTTGTAACCACATAAGAAGTACATAAGAAGCACATAAAAATAAAACAAAACAAAATATAAAAGCCATAAACAACATTTCTTTTTGGCAGACAAAACACAGAAGAAATAAAAATTCCCTAAAGCAAGCCAAACACGGCAAAATTGAAAATGTTGCAGATTCGGTTTGATTGAGCCTTACATGGACGGTACTGGAATGTGTAAGTTACCGGCCACGCCCCCTAGCACCAACTGAAGCAGAATTCAACATTTAATAAACACGAAAATGGTGGAATTTTGAAATTAGAAACATCCGCAGATCTATGTGTTCCCCAAGTATACAAATATGTCAAGTTTAACATCAATTGATATGACAATATATCTTTTCCGCGTTTATCTCATCCATTTCGTTATTTATCTTCTTCCAATAAATAAAGCAGCAAATATCAATGACGAATACAAAAACAAATGAAGAAATGTTAAACTCGTTTATTTTTTATATTTCAAATGGCAGTTCCTTTTTTTTATAAAATGATAACTGTAAAAATAAATAATATCAAAACAGAGTATTCAATGTCATTTGCTCCGGGATTGCAACATGGCTACCTTGCATGATGCGTTTTGTAAAAAATGAAATTGCGTCAAATTTACTGTTTTAGTCATAGTTTTGTGACTAAAAACTAAAGTGAATGCTTGGAGAAACATCACGCCTATGTAGACAGATAAAAAAATCGACAAGTCAAGTTTGCATTCTTATGCAAAATCACTTTAATTTACTCTCAAGTTAAAAAATCTCAGCAAAATGGCGGATAAAAAAGGGAAGATCTCGTCAGAATTTATAGAACAGAAACTTATTCTATTCAATAGTAGTCAGGAAAGTGTTCAAGCAATGTCCCTTTGGATAATGCACAATAAGGCACACCATAAGAAGATTGTTGATTCATGGATAAAAGTGTTGCGAAAGAGTAAGTAGATTTAGAGATCTATCTGTCTATTGAAAAGATATTCCAATTATTTACGGGCATGTTATAGTTTATGTTGAACAAGCCCAACGCCAAATAGCTATTGGCCATATACGCATAGCAGCATAATTTTTTTTTAAAAAATATTTATTGTCTTGCCTTTCAAGCTTTATTCCTTTAATCAAAAGTTTATCAGATTTTCTATCAATAGACCGATTGACAGTTGCAAAACTTGCAGACGACAGGCTATTTTTATCAGTTATTCAGTATAATTGCGACGAATTGCGTATCTCACTGTAATATGAAATCAGGCAAAGCCTATGAACGGGGAAGTCGGTTAAAATAAACTTTCATTTTTTTATTTTACATAAAATTTGCGTTTTAAAGGTGTTATTCAGTATTTCACGGACCACATACGTCTTTACTCAAAACATTTTGACGATTATTATTGAGCTGTTAAAGTTGCCATTGTTCCTTTATTGGAATTCCCTGCCTATTATCATTATTCATTTATTTTCATTGCAAATGGCATCGCCCTACAAGATATGATACTGAAAATTTCACTGATACGTATAGAAATCTAAATATTTTTTAATTGTTTTTTTATTTGATTTCCTTTTAAATATACACATGTTGTCTAAAGCAAGGCAAGCCGCAGACCTGGCCTTTGACTTCCCTATATAAATTGACTTTACTCTAAGATAAGGGACCCAACCTCAATAGACGTTGATTATTTACGTAGTTCATATAGAGAATGGGTGTATTTCATGCACTTTGGTGATTATTCTGAACAGGGATTTTTTCCAGGATTTTGGGAACATGACCCATAAATTTCAGCGGTGTTTTGTGAAAAATTACATGATTGAAATTTTACAGTGATTAAATGGATGCAAACAATTACTGTCTACGATGGCATCTTCAAACATTTAAGCGCTATTACAGTGAAGAAGCTTTTAGAATTTTTATTCAATATTTTTATTTTGTAACATTCAATTTGGAATTTTTTCCTGTGGGTTGGGAAAATAACATACTATTTCCAATTGGGAGTATGACCCAATAACGGCTATAAAATAAGCCAAAAAAAAAACCCTGACTTAAAAGACGAAAAGTTGCGATAGTTCTGTTATCGGAATACCCCAGTGCTTATCTTTGAGTTATCCTTTAATTTCACTGATAGATATAGAATTGCATATATTTTTCAATTTTTTTTTTTTTTTTCTTTTTTTTTTGATTTCTTTTTAAATATATATAATTATGAATATTCTATAGCGGGTTAAGCCAAAGCCCAAGTGCAGTCTCCAGCGCCATTGAGTGATTTGCACATATTTTTTTGCAGATCGCGCATTTTAATGAAGCCAAGTCGCGCATATAACGATCTTTTTATCGTCATCGTATCTTAAACGAGCTGCTTGAACGCTTCAGCCATGTTTGTTTTCACTTACGGTAATGACTAAAATACGTATTAAATCGCCATGTAGCAGCCAACTCGGTCATCTCGCGTGTGTATTGTAGTATTTATCAATATTTTTTTTTTGTATTTCCGTTGTTGAGCGTACAATAGCTGTCAAAAATGCCTAAATGTAAGATAAATGAATTCTTTTCGGTATTTCATATTGTTAGGTAAATGCATGTCCCCCACATTTTTTTCAAATCCCCCACATTTTTCAGTTGAGTGGGGGACAGTCCCCCATAATTTCTAGATGCAACACTAAGTCTCTGCCTTTAACTTCCCCATATTAATCTAAGATCAAATGTATACAATATTCTATTTTTGTCTATCTGCCATATTGGTTTAGTAACGCGCTCTACAGGTTGATTCCAAATTTTTGAACAGAAAAATATATTAGTTCACGCTGACATTGTATGGGCAAATATTTCATTTTAAACTTTTGACTCGTGTATACACTTGCATTCAATTAGCCAATCAGATTTTGCAAACTGTGTGACGGCAATTTGTATATCAGCTGTATAAGGAATTTTATTCAATAAACGGAGTTAAACATGATTTTTAGGATGTGACAGTTTAATTATTTAGTTAAAAGATATTTATTTTTTACTTATATCCATTAACAGTTCAAAATTAAATTTAATGTATTTATTATATACGCTGACTAATACGTGTTTTATCATTCTGCAAGATTTTCTTGTGGAATATGCTATGTGTATGAGCATTTGTGATATGACCATGTGCACAGTTTTTGATTGATCATTGAACATAATGGTAATGATTCATACTTGAACAAAACAACAGTTTGACTAGACCTACCTATTGAAATTTTAAAAAAATGCAAAATCTTTTTTTTCTTTAATTTTTCTTGTCAACTAATAATAGATTTGTTACAACCTTTTATTTTTTTGCTTTAAAAAAACAGAAAAAAAGTCGAGCATTGACACCGTCCGACAGTGGCTTTTATATTAATCATCATTACCTCCATTTTTAACAATGATTTATATAGACTTTATTTACTGATTTTCTACATCATTCTGGAAGTGTAATTTAGGACAGAAGACTGCTGCATCTTCTAGCAACAGTCCGAATTGTGAAGGTGCTTTTATTACATGTTTTTTACAAAAGCGTCCTGAAATCTAATTATACCACAAAATTTAATATAGTACCAGTCCAAGATCTTCAGAATGAAAATAGTTATTAATACTGTTGTTTATATTATTATACAGGTGACTCGAAACACAAGTTGACATTGTTTTATCTGTGCAATGATGTTGTTCAGCATGCTAAAAAGAAAAAAGCATTGTATTATCTGGAGAACTTTAAAGATAACTTGCGGGAAGCGGTACAGATTGTAAGGTAAGTTTTATTTTTCCTTTATTAAATTAATGTCAGAAAAAATGTTGGTATTCTGTTAAAGCATGCATTTACTATCTTAAAACTGCAGGATATCTTTAGCATCCATTACAATAATTAATTGAATTAAGCAGATAGACAAATATAAATTTGTGTTATAATACAATATTACAGTTAGTAAGTCAAGAATTAAGTTACATTGATTCATTTTGAAGCATTATGACGATATATCAATATTGGATGACAAAATCAGTGTAAGAAATTAGGATTTGAATCCACTAGGCTGGTCGGACTACCAGATTGGGATATTCACTAGCCCAAAAGACATTTCACTAGCATGATTCACTTGTTCAAAACAGTTGCTTATATTGCCTCTGAAAATACAGTAGCCTGGTCGGGCTTGTTACTGTGAAAAGTTGATAGCCCGAGGAGAAATTAAGTAGTCAGAGGCTATAGGACTACTGCTAATTTCGAACACTGCAAAATAACAATAATACACCAATTTATTTAATCTTACCCATGAAATATGGTGCTATATCACTCAAATATAGTTCATTAAACGACAATGTTAATAAGGCCATCCTTAAAAAAAATGTTTGTTTGCAGTAACCCGACCCAGAATTTCCAAGGTGGGTAGGTAGGTCGATTTTTTTTTTTTTTTTATTCAACTGTACTCCCAAATAAACATGGAATTTCAAAATGCTGGACAATATATGCTTTGATAATCTGGTAACAATTAATAAATTGATAACTGAATTCTAATTTAATAAGACCTACATTTTATTTCTTCTATTAACCTTTAAAAGAACAAAAACAAAGCACAAGGCATAATTTCCTGATTCAAAAAAAATAAATTTTTATCCAGACCATGAAAAAAAATTTTGAGTAGGGGCAAATTTTGTGAGTCGGTCGCGTTACTGCAAACAAACATTTTTTTAAGGATGGCCTAATCAAGGGAGAAAACATAACAGCCGCATATACAAGTAGTCCCTAACCAGTGTTTATTGGCAGTTTAACACCGGCTTTTTTCTTCTTTGTCTGTAGTGACAAAATCACGAGGAGTGTTAAAATGTTACATATAATTATAACTTGTCTTTAATTTACTTTTATACCCATTTAAATGATTTCAGTAAAAATCATTATTATGTTCTTACAATTTGACGTGTCTTGTATATAAATGCCAATTGCATCATTTTTTTCTCATCACTGACATGAAATATGTCCATTACGTACACTCAGCATAGTTTTAGACATAATTTCTAGACATTTTAACTAATTAGTCAAAATCATTGATTTTTTTCGAATGTGTATATCAATTAGTGATCAACAGAAAATTTTTAATGATGCAATGATATTGTTTCTGTGGATGACAGCTGTAAGGATTATTGACATGGAGTGTCTGTTTAATGTTTTCAGAGAATTTGAGTCAATTAAACCAAACATTGAGCGCATCTTTAAGATATGGGATGAAAGAAGGACATACGATGCAAAGTTCATCAAGGAACTTCGAAGTCTTATGGAAGGTTGGTGTTTATATCTCATGAAATTCTTTTATCACTCTCATGAGAACCTGTTTCTCATCATTTAAATAAGTAAAATGTATATTTACAGTCTAACTTTATGTGAAATTTGGATTTAAAAAATGATTCTCATGTGGGCATCCAATTCAGTAAGAAAAAATTTGTCCATAAAAAGAAATAAGAGGTTGCTTAAATACATTCATCAAAATTTCAATCATAAATTTAATTTGATCATGTCTTTTAAGTGCTTTAGGTAGATGAGTCACTGTTCCAACCCTTCCAGCATGTTTTGGTTATTATAATGCCTTGTTTTTATGCCCCTTGGTGTGAAGAAATAGACTTGCACTCGTCATTTCGTCTGGCTGTGCTGCTGTTCATCTGAATCATGTCTTATGATTGGAATGTGGGGGCATTCCCCATACATGGATTTATAAACCTTTTGATGAATAGAATCATTTTTGACAAGGATAACTTCTGAGACTCTTGATATACAAAAGTTTTAAGATTAACACACATAAATTTCAGCAAACTGTTTAGTCTTTATATTGTAAAATTTGCATGTTACAGGTGGATCATCAAGTAAAAGCTCTAGTGCAAGTGGTACTCCGGCCCAAGTTTCCCCAGTGGTGTATAAGCCAAGCAGTAAAGAGCTGAAAGAGAAACACAGGAAGGAAAAGGCTAACAAAGATAGTGATAAAATTATTGCCAAACCAGTTGAAGAAACCCCAGATATATCTGGTGAATTTAAGGTAAACTTTGCTAAAAATGAATGTACTTTACTTTTTACTGTTTTGAAGAAAAAATCAAGCTATGGTAATAGCTGAAGGGTGGTTGTCATCATGTAGTTCTTTATTCAAACATTTAAAAAGGCATCAACATGGAACTTGGAATACTTGCTTTTTATCATATGAAGATAAGGGGCAGTTGTTAGACAAGGGGCATAATTCTGAATGCAACATTTTTGCAGTTATGCTCCCTTTACTTTAGAATTTTGAAAAGGCAAGCATTTACAACACTGCATGTAATGCTCTTGTTATACATTAGTATATCTGTACTGTATGATCAGCTGAAGATTAATACAGAGGAGTACAATTTCATTTGGAGCAAACAATCGTTCAGGTAAATGATATCTATATAAACTGAAAAAAAAGATAAATATCAGTTTGGATCTGAGTTGAATACAGTTTGGATTAATGTTTGTTGGAATACAGTTACAGTCTTAAGCTAGATTGAATTCTTTAAATGTTCCATGGTCAATTTTTGGTAGAGAGCGATACATTATAAAAACTTATTCATATTTTTTGACACTTATATTTTAGCCTCCATCATTTCTGGATCAAATATCATCATTAAAGAAGTTTGAAGGGGATGTTACTCTGAAAGCGAAACAGTTAGCAGCCCTCAGAATTGATGCAACAAATATTGAGGCAGTGAAACAGCTAAAAGGTTGGTTTACATTGTTATATCTGTGTTTACCAGTTTTCTTTGAAATATTAAGATGATTTTTGGTAGCTTTATTTACCAATTTAAGAAACCTGTATGCAAAATGCACATATAAAAAATGATATTTTTGACAGACCTGTAGATGTGTCTTCAGGACATACTATCTCATTGCTTTGTTTGTATATCTGATTGTCAACTGCCTATGTATATTGTCTTTTATTTGATAAGGGAATTTAAATGAAAACTCGCAGTCGAAAAATATGATGACAGTTATTCAAAATCTTTATAACTTACAAGGGCTGTATATTGCCAGACAGGTAGCGATCTGGTACGATCGATGATTCTGACCTGACAAATCACAAATCATACCACAAATCACTAATTGTTTAAATACTGTAAGAAATTACAATGTTGTTTAAAAAACATTTTACAATCCAGCAAGCTTACGAAACGTTGATGCGCATTAGTGCCTGAAATAATGCACAGAAGTGCACCTGAGGTCTTCCTCTACCAGTAAAGCTGGAATGACGCCATATGAAATGTCAGTGTGACGTAAAAACCAATCAGACAAACAAACAAATAAAAAACATTTTAAATGAAAAAAATAAAAAAAATTATATTTAGAATTTCCTTAACATAGTTCCTTAAACAACAGTTTAAAGTTTAAGTTTAGCTTAAAATAAAAGAAAGCTTGAATACATATTTCTGCATGATTGAAATTTTTCTAGATCGTTCCCATGGCAATGAATTTTGTCGCCAATTTGAGGAGTCTTGTGTGAAGATAGAAGACTATGTTGCAATGTTGGAAAAAGAAATACGCCAGCGCAGGGTAGTCCTGTCAATGTGTGACAATGCTGAAGATTTCTATTGTACCCAGTTTGATGAAGCTAAAGTTGTGGCAAATGTATGTATTACCTTCCTTTGCTGTCTAAATGTGTTTACCAGTGTTAAGTCTTAATTATAAGAAAATGCAATTCAAGTAAGAAACAAATTTTATAGAACACTGTGTCTATTCTGTAATAAACTTCTGTTTTTAGACTTTGGTTTGGACTTTTGTTTGTGATATTGTTCGTTAGCAATAGACTAAATCTTTTGCTGCTAAAAACTGAAAGGTCCATATATAACAGGTTAAGAGCAAAACATATTTTACATGGAGTTTACGTATTAAATTGTACAATATGAAATGACTTTCTTTTAGGCTTACAAAAACTTTGGTGCAAGGGTGACAAATATGAAAAAACGTGTTGATGACATGAAAAAGATTATACCATCCACACCGAGCCCCATGCCCTCGCCGACAGCCGACGCCCCTTCCCCTGGTAACACTCCGCCACTGCTAAACATGGATGATAATGAGACGGTGGATATGGAAATTTGTAATGAAGATTCAGAGGCAGCTAAACAGCAAGGTGAGAATATCATTGTAAAGTATAGGATATTTGTTTGGTCTTAGTAAATATGGAATATATCTCATTAAGAAGCGAGATTTTTTTTCCGCAATATTTTCAAAATTGGAAATGTAAGGGAAAAAAACTTGTTTCAAAGTTTGATATATTCCATATTTACTGAAAACAAACAAAGTTTACTTTTGCCTTACATCATATTCTACTTTCTAGTTTTGGCATAAAAATATGTTTTATCAAGAATTAACAAAAATGACATAGAAGGACTCTGATTTATATGAAGTTATAACAATCTTCCTATGTAATGAGTTCTACTTTGCTGTGCATTTCATTGTATTGAATGGCAACAAAATTCTATATTACACTGATGTGATATGGCTTATATCTTACTGATATATTTAAGTATCTTATTAAAAATACAATAAGCAAAAAATCAAAGGTATTCAAAAGTTATTAAAAGTAATGAAAATGTTTTATAAAGAAGGTGATCAGACAGAAATTTGAATAGAAATTTCTCATCTGTAAGGTATTAGATTTATACCCCTCTAAATAGTGATAACGGATCTAGAAACTGTCTTGTCAATTTATATTTATAGAATTTGAATAATGGAAGAAGAAAAAAATTGTTCAGAGTTTGATTATCAGTCTATAATCTCTTGTGTTTGTGTGTTGAGGGCTCAATTTTATAAGTGATTGGAATGTAACTTGTAGGTTTAAGGTCTCCAAAATTAAATATCGGGCCTAACTATAGCTTAGTGAGTCAAAAAATCTAATTAAACAAAAATGTTAACCTTACTTATTTGAGTTTTTAAAGGTTAATCAATACATGACAGGTGAAGGTCATAGTTTTAAGTTTCAACTCTTAATGTTGGCCTTGTTTTAATGTTTTGTGCATGTATTTAAGATGTGTGGTATTTTCACACACAATGTACTGTTTTACACATAGTCAAATAAAAATTAAATATCTGTCTTTCCTGTTCCAAAATCAATCCCAATTTGATTAAATGGTAGAAAGTAAGATTTTGGTACATTTCTGTCACTTTTCTGTGATATTTAAAATACTGTTAGAAATGCTCATCTTACTAAGGTATTAGTACGCTCATCTTGCTAAGGTATTGTTTTAAACTGTAATTGAAGCTCAAGAAGAGCTATTAGGTCTTATTTCAAAGAAAAAGAAAAGTTTATTACTGTTTTAGCACCAAGTTATATAAAATTTATTGAATAATATTTGATACTTAAAAACATACCACATATACACACCATTGCCTTGGTTCCAGTATTACTCTCTTTATGCTTATTGTACTACCCTACACTTGAAATATACCCTTTGAAGTATTGTTTTGAAACTTAGACCATCTTCCCCCATGACACAATTCTGTAATGGATTTTGACAATAAGTGCCTCTTTGCAGTGAGGTGGTGTTGGTTTTCACTCCGGATCATGGCAGTATGCCAAATTTCTGGCCATTTTAGTTTAAGTTTTTCTACCATCCCTCTTTTTTTATTTTTTTTGTACCATCTCACTTTTTAACCCTTTGAGATATTGCTTGTAAACATATGATACTTCACTAGAGATGTTCACCCACATTTTAAGGCAAGAATACATTACTTTAGGACAAATATTTTTTAGTTATGCCCCTTTTTTACTTCAGATTATAAAGACTTATTTCACTTTTATTTAGTTCTACGAAAAGACTAGCTATCTGACAGCTTACTGTTTCTTATATATGAATTTATGTAACAATTTAATGTTTGCCTTCTAGATCCTGTGCCTATAATGCCAGGTCGTGCTTATACAGCGATGGTTAAATCAATTGGTCAACCAATTGCAAGTCTAACTAACATTGTCGTGGGCAAGACAGGTACCATTCTTCCTAGAGCAAGAATGACAGTCTTTGTATCATCAAGTACACTAAGTAGACATTGATTTTAAGTAATTACTTTGATTGCATTATGTAAGGACTATTTTAACACATCAGACTGCATTTTCTAGTGTTCAAAGTTATGCTGGTAAAATGTCATCATACAGCCTCCGATAAAATACATCATATGCTCAAAATAAATTAATTCCATAGCTATTATCTTTCAGTTGCTTACTAAGGATAAAACCATTTTTACGTTATGGATGAAGTTGTTAATTCATTTGCTTCTATCCAAAAAAAAAAAAAAAGATAAATAAAATTCTTTTGATTGTAAACTCAGTCTCTACAGGGCCTGGTTACGGCCTTAGACAGTAAACTGAAGATTCTTTTATTATTGGGAAGAAATCACTCTGGCTTTTAATTATTTTGTGCAATATAAGTATAAAAATAAGAAAATGAAGAAATTTTACACTGTCTAAAAGTGACTTGCAAAACCGAATTTTATGAGCTGCATGGATTTTTTCCTTTTAATTATTGCCTGAGTCTGACTGTATCTGAACTCTTGGAAAGTTAAGAAAAATATAACTATTTTTATTTTGTATATTAAAAAAATGTAAGTGCAGAAATGAAAGTAATTTTTGAAGGAATATTGGAACAAGATATTTTGCTGGCTGTTTGTTCATTTAACTAGATCTATATTTTTCACTTTCAATTAAATAATGTATGTAATAAAAATTTAGTTACATGCCAAAAATACTGTTACACACATTTTAAAAATGATGGCCAAATAAGTTCAGCACTAAAGGGTTATAAGAAAACCTTGTGAGAGGCAAAGAAAAGTGACAATGAAGGTTGGCAGAGAGACTTGGTGATACAAAGACTATAGATTGCTGTTTATTCAGTTTCTGCTTTATATGTTTGCTCCTTGCAAGCTTTTTAACCTTTAACTATTTGTCCCGCGACTGAATCAACCCAGACATATCCGTGCCCGCTTTGTTCTCCATTCAGTCATGTACAATTAAATAGGTTTTAACAGTCAGTACATATTTAGAAATTTTCTCTAAAAATGATAAGTGTTTTTATCCAGACTGAAAGATGGACATGTCCATTTTACATACTTCATGTGGTACGGGTCAATTACTGAAACATCTTACTGCCATTATGTAGGGTTTGAACTTGTATAATTTTAAATGAATGGATTCATTGTTTGTATAAAGTCTTTTAGGAATGGGGACCTAAGAATACATGTATTATGCTGACTCAAAGTGTAAAATAGAGTAGAATAAAGTTTACCAGTTATGGGTAAT
Organism: Ruditapes philippinarum; assembly: GCF_026571515.1. Lineage (NCBI taxonomy): Eukaryota > Metazoa > Mollusca > Bivalvia > Venerida > Veneridae > Ruditapes > Ruditapes philippinarum. The sequence continues at coordinate 93,471 of NW_026864034.1, forward strand.
GTAACTTGATTTAGAATAAAAGTAATAAATGAGAGCTACATGTACAAAAAACAAGGATACTGACATAAATTAGGCTTAATCCATCTGTATTGTTTAAAAGAATTATGGAATTATATGACAAACTGTATTACAAATGATCAAATTCTTAGCAAAAAGTTCCCGGGATCCAAAACATGGTCATTTTATCAGATAATGTTTTGTGAAGTTTACTATCCAGCACTAATCGAAACTTGAAATGTCTATTATGGTTATTTTATTGAATATTTTGTCATATAATTTAAAGGATTAAGCTCCATGTAAATGTGAAAGTTTATTAGTATGTATTTACAAAATTAAATTGGTCTGGCGTGGCTTAGTGTTTTAAATTATTTTTACAAACAGTTGATTTACTAGACTGATTATCAGTTTGCCGATTTACCAAAGTAAATGTTTTATGATTCATTTGAAATACTGCAATTCTATTGGACAAAAAATAATTTCAAACACTTAGTTAATTTAAAGCAGACTTTATAAGTGTGTAAGTGTGAAGTTTAAGTCCCAATATACTAGAGCCTCAAACCAAAAGAAAGTTTTTGCTAGACAATTCAAGGAATAGGGGAAGCTGTTGTATTCACTCATGCGTCAACATCAGTGTCAACACTTTGGCTAAGTTTTTGTGTGCCAGACACTTTGGTTAAGTTTTTGTGTGCCAGTTTGTATTGCCAAAACTACCGAAGGGAACTGGTTGAAATTTTTACACACTTTGCGAGCACAGTTGATGACTGTCCAAGGCCCATAACTGATTTTGACAGAATTTTGGCCCTTTTTGAGCATAAAAATTTCTGCGTTATTCAGGCTCTTGTTTAACTATCAAGCTCTTATAATATACAATCAAGCTGTCTAAGCTGACCAATTAATATCATAATGTTTGCATTTAATCTGACAAGAGTGTTGGCATTTAAAGTTCGAATGATTATCATCAAATACTTGATATTGCATTATCAATTAACAAAATAGATCATAATGTTTTTCTTGAAGGAATTATAATGGTTATTTATGACCCAACCTTTTCACTTTGACTAAATTTCATAAATATATGCAGCTATAAACACATATACACATCATGTGACATATACTGCTTACTCTTTCTTTAGTTTCCACTAATACATTAAAAAAAAATCATTTACTTAAGGTATTAGCACCCTAATGCATTACCTCCGCTTTGAAGAGTATTCAAATAGGCTAGAACTACTGTTAACTACATTGAAAATGAGGGCCATGGGTTCAATCCCCAGAAGGGTCAACTTTTTTTTTTTTCTTTCTTTTTTTCTTTTAACATTATTTATGTATCTCTCATGTCCCATTTGGAAAGAAAAAAGTGTTTAATTTTGATTTTTTAATTTATATAGGTATTTATTGGCTAAATTATGCTAAATCTAGTAATAAATATGGTACCTGATATTTTCAAAGTGTAATATAATCAAAACTAGACGGTAAAAGTATTTCATATTTTACAATATCAACCAATATACTTTTTTAAAAATTTAGGGAAACTTTGAAAACAGGCACTCATTTGGGTAAATTTTAAGAATTTTTTAAATTAGGCTCCCTAAGTAGAAAAATGGTCAGACACGTGGTAAAAATGGGTGGGGTAAGGTAACATTTTTATACAGATTTCATAAATTTTAAGTAGAAATCATAATTTTGCTTATTTGGATTGTTACCTGAATAGTACTATTTGTTTCTTACTAAAATTTAATGGGAAAACATTTTTCATTAGAATGTTATTGCAGATTATTTAAAGGTTCCTACTTTCTAAAAAAGGGCCCTCATAACATCCTAGCTTGAGTTCAGAAAAGTGGCAATAACTTGATTTCCGTACGGTAAACTTTGTTTAAATTTTGCATACAGGTGTACTTTAAGGTATACACCTGACTTATGATGTCAATTTTTTAGTTCCTGATAGTGCCCATTTGGGTCCTCATACCTTAAGTTATTGGATCAACTTTTGAACCTTCTTTAAAACATTTTAAAGAAAAGAAAACTGTTGAGCATATCATATTTTCAGTCCTCATTTCCCAACAATTCATATATTTGTTTAAAAGTTTCTGAGTTTTACAATATTTCTGGTTGGTAAACTTTCAAATTTAGAAGAACCTTTAGCAAAATAGAATTGGTTCTCAGAAACTTCAATTATATAGAGGATATTTGTTTAGTTCAGTGTAAGATCGGAATATATTTCACTGAGTGAGCACCAAAAGGTAAATTTCACGAGTGGCGCAGCCACAAGTGAAATATGAACTTTTGGTGTTCACAAGGTGAAATATATTTCAATCTTACACTAATCTAAACAAATTTTCTTTTTATTATATGCAAAGAAACGTTTTAAAAAGACATTAAACCTAATACTGAATGAAAAGCGCGCCAAATAATAATACAACGTGACGTCATTTATGACGTCACGTCATAAAGTTGGTTCCCAGTACTGTGCATGCTGGTATTTCACTGAAACAACGCCTTAAAATTTCCAACAAATTATCAATATTTTATAAAGTTTCATGTTTAAAACTGGTGAAATTACCAATTTAGAAAATTTTATAAAAAACTCGAAACTGCATTAATAAGTCCTTATGAAATAAAGAAAACCATACACTGTACTGTAATATAACTTGTACTTTATCTCTTAACCTGCTCAGTTTGTGTAACTGATTTGCCTATCTTAGAATTTTAAACAATCCATTCATAGGTTTAGCGTAGGATTTTAATATCAAAATATAAATATATAGCTGATAATAGTGTAGAGCCTGGTCAGTCTACACATTTGAGACATACAGACTGGCATGGCTTTATACTCAGGGCAAAGACTGGTCAATTTGAGTTCCAACATGTTATAATATGTTAATTGAAGAAAAGTTTTGATGTCAGAATACTGATTAATAGTTTTTGAATTAATATGTGCATCTTTGTCAAATGTTTAAGTATTAACAGTACTCAATGATTATCAACACAGTTAGGTTATTGTACCTGTAAATTTTGTGATTTATGTAATGCTCAATTTTTGAAATGTATGACTTTAAAGTTGAATTGATTTAAATATTAAAAAGTTCTATTTCAAGTTGTCTGTTGTCACTAAATTGTTTTGTTTTTATCTTGATAAAAGTGATATAAATGTATCTAACCAGAGTGATTTATGTAAATTTCTATGAAAACAGATTTTGTATGGGCAAAGTTAATGGAAATTACTAACCTTTCTAAAAATTTATATTGAATATTGTGTTAAAGAATATCTTATTCTGTTTTCTTACATAATTTACATGCATAAATGAGACAATCTTTTACCAAAATTGTGACCAGATATGACAACTTCAGTTCAATATGAAATCTTTTACTTTATGAAATTAATGTCATTGTAGTTGTTGATATTTTTTTATACGCCTGAAAACTGATGTTATACACCTTGTTGTCCATTTGTCTGTTTGCAGTTTTAGGGGGTTTGGCCGAGTGGTTAAGGTCGTTGACTTCAAACCACTTGCCCCTCACCGTTGTGGGTTCAAATCCCTACAGGGACTTTGGATTCTTTCATGTGAGGAAGCTATCCAGCTAACTTACAGAACATCGGTGGTTTTACTAAGTTGCCCGTTCGTGCCTGAAATAAGCACAGAAGGGCACCTTAGGTCTTCCTCCACCAGTAAAGCTGGAACGTCGCCAAATGACCTATACTGTGTCGGTGTGACATAAAACCCAAAACAAACAAAAAAACTGTTAGCAGTTTTCTTGTCTGATCTGTATCTTTTAAACATGTGGAAGGAAATTGAAGCTACGTAACAGAAATGTTAATCATAATGGAATGATGTGCAGAGTGCAGGTTTGACCCGCCTCAGGTCAAGGTCACACTAAGTCATTTTGTATGAATTTCAAAATTTTTGTGTCAGCTCTGTATCTGTAAGAATTTTTCTTTAACAAAAAAAAATGCCATTTCATAGAAAGTAAACAATAGCATTAATGCTGAGTGACAGTCACACAAATGAGAATGATATCAAATAGGAGAGAAAAAAAATGTTTCGGCATTTGGAATGCCTCAGTTAACTGTTAGTTACTATATAGGAAAATGAAAGGCCTTGTAAGTTTTCAACATTTAATGATATTTCTACTTTTGTTTCAGACCAAGTATCTAAACCTGAAGCAGAAACTGGTAATCAAGGCATGCTAGGTGGATCTTTTCAAGGTTAGTATCAGTTTTATGTCGTATTTCATTCATTTATAACGTGTCATCTGTTACTAGTCTTCTGTCCAGCCAGATATTATTCAATAATATGAGTGTTTTGTCTCATGAACCACAGTATACTGAGTTTATCTCTTACCCTACTGTCTGGACGGTGTAATGTGCTAGTCTAGTTATGAATTATCAAATGTCTATTGTGAACTTTAGAGATCTATATGTTCAATGCTTAATGAGCTATTGTTTCTGAGTTTTGGCCCTTTGTTACTGATTGAATAATAGGGGCATTTATTTAGGCAAAATTACTGTTTTAGCTAAATGGTACAAATGTTAGAATATAATTAACTCTATGCATTTTAGTATCTACTGGTAAGGAAATGATTTTTATAAAATATTTTTTAATCTAACTGAGCTATTTAACATTTATTATGCAGTTCTATCAATGTTTTTAAAGATACTTAATTCGTTGTCACTCCTATTAATATTATGTACCTAAGATTACTGAAAGGCTTCAGTCAGGTGGTTTGTATTTTACAATGAAATTATTTGTTTATATTATCTTATATTAACCATTCTTGCATTGTTCTGATTGTTTGGGTGAGTTTTAAGTTATGATATTACATGTTGTATTCATTTGGCTGTAAAATTGAGAGGTCTTTGGCTTGTCACTATTCACTAAACACTCTTTTATGATAGGTTGGGTATACAGAATGTTCTCTCATTGAATGCAAGCACATTATTACAATAATTGTACCATGTTATGTATGTATAATGTTGTGCTTTTAAATTTTCAGGAACTAATATCCTGGAGTCAAGAATTGCTACAATGCTGCCCAATCTAGCTAAAGGGAATAGTAACATGCCTGGTATTACAGCCCAAGGTCAACCACCAGATCTGTTTAAAGCCGACCCTCCTGCCATCAAGGTACCAGATGTGTACACGCCTCCACCCAGGTTGAACCCGCCTCCACCACAACCGGTACCACCTGTTCAACCAGTTGAGCCAATAGGGGATGATGCTGGGTCTTCAACTCCAGTCCAGGATGAGCAGGAGGATAAAGAACCCTCACCTCCACCAAAAATTGTGCCGCCACCCAAACAGGAAACCAAAACCAAAACAAATCCAATTGACTTTCTTAGTCAGTTGTTAACGAAAACAAGTAGTTCTTCAAGCAGCTCTAATTTTCTTCAGACTTTGTCACTGTTAACAAATACAGTGAAAACACAATACCAAAAGAAACAAAGTGAGGAAGCTGAAATTCCGAAGCCAGAGGAAGATCCTAAGCCTCCTTCCCCAACCTTCTCTGGAGGGTTAACAGGCCCTCCAAAATCAGCCCCTGCAGAGTTTTCTGGGGTCCCGCCTCCAGTACCAAGTACCCAGGCTAATTCATGGTCAGGTTGGAAACAAGTTAATGCTGGTCAACCTGACCCTTCATCCCCTCCTGTAATCTCCCAACCTAAAACAACAGATATGGCTCACCAGCCACCTTTACCACAACACCCTCTTCCCCCTGAATCTTTACCATCCCGCCCTTTCAATATGCAACCCCCATCTCCACAAGATTTCTCCCTTCCTCCGCCATCAATGAGACAAAGTGTCTCTCAGTCATTCATTAATCCCCCACCCCCACTGCCTCCACCACCATCAAACAGTCAACAGTTTTTACCACAGGTCAGTTCAAGTCAACCTGTAGTTTTATCAGCTTCTGTAGCACCAACAAATATGGTTCCACCTCAACCAGGAATGCCATTCAATCCAAATGTACCATTTGGTGTAGCACCACCAGCATCAAACTCTGGACCTATTCTCTTGTCACAAAGGGGTCCTCTTGCAGGACAGCAACAGCAGCTGAACTCAGCTCCTCGTTTCCCTCCTCCACAGCAGCCTGTACAAGCTCCTAGGTACCCACAAACTCTAAATCAACATCCAACACAAGTATCTAGTTACCCTCCTCCCCCTTCCCAGCCCCCATTTGCTAGGGTGCCCTTTGCTCCCCCACCACCTCCCCCAAATTCTGCCGCTCCTTTGACTTGGCAGCCTGAAAATTCTAGGGCTCAAAACCAACCAGATGAAAACTATGGTAACCAAATCTCATCAGCTTCTTTACAGAGAGCAGATTGGGAAAACCAAGGTGATTCTGGTTTTAATGATTCTAACTGGGAGGAAAATGTAGGGGATCAAGGTAACCAGTCTGAAGGTTATGCACATCCATGGGATCAGCCTCAGAATTATGACGAGGATGATGATGACAATGAATTTGCTGACGAGATGTTGGAGACAACACTGCCTCCAGCACCAAAGAAAAGTATATTGCGCAACAATCGCAAGTCCTCCCTGCGAGAAGTAACCTTAGTAGAAGAAACATCTGGCCAGGCAAACTCATTTGCATCCTCATTGGACACAAGTCCAAACTATAATCCAGTTATTCCTCAGACTCGAGAACATAAACCAGTGGGTATCTTGAAAAAATCGCCTGCTGAAAATATACCGGTAACAAATCATGCTGACAGTACGCAGTCTGAATTCATCAACATTCTTAAGCAAAAATCCGGTGCAAATGCAAATTTTCCGAGTGCACCGCCATCAAGTAGAAACTTAACAACAATATCTACAGCTGAATCACATCACTCGAGATATGATTCAGAAAGTAATTTTTCTAATAATCATTCAAAAGGGGAGCCTATTAGTACAATAGGTGTGTTAGGTAGACCATCATCTGTTAAGTCAGATGATATGGAGTTAGATAATGAAGATCAGGAATTTGGAAATAACGGTAATGTTGACAATGTTTGGCAACCTGAAAATGACTGGAATGTTAACCAGGCAAACAATGAAGTGCAGGAAAGAAAAAGAAGTGAAGACTTTGATAACAATCGTGATTTTGAGTATCAGCCAGAGTATGATAGGCATGAAAATTTTGCAAGGAGAAATGACTTTGAAAGGCATGAAGGTTTTGAAAGGCATTCTGAATTTGATAGACATGATAATAATGGTCCGCCACATGCACCACATTGGCAAGAACAAAGGCCATGGCAGCATAGGCCTCAGGGGCCACCAGATTATGGTGGATTCAGGCCAAGGGGTGGATTCCCGCATAGACCAAGATTTCAGGACAATTTCAGGGGACCATCTCCGGCTAAAAGGCCTTTTTTCTCCCCGAGGCAAAGAATGCCTTATAATAGGTTCTGAAAATTAGTATCGTTTTTATCATTATTTTCATTCATATGTCAAAAACTCATTTTTCTTGTTGATTTTGTTAAATTCGTAATGTTAATAAGCCTCTACTTTTCCTGAAGAGAAGATTGTGTGTTAGCAAATTTTTAACATTCATGCATTTATTTTTAAGTACATGTGTTTCTTTTGTGACATTTGTGTGATGTATTAAGATGGTAAAAGGGGCATGAAGTTAACATACCAGACAGAAGTGATTTCAAATGGTTTATTTTTTTTTTACTCTCGAAGAAGTGCTGAGTATATCACTTAAAATCAAAAGATAAACAAATACCTTATAAGTTAGTATTTACTCAGTTATATTGAGTTTCTATACATTTGTACAACTGTTTCAGCTTAATACATTTAAATTATTGTTAAAATTGAACGAAGAAGTAATTATCATGTCAGACTCTTATCATGAAGCCATAATGGTTCTAAAAGAGGATTTTCAAGGTTCGTTAAAACACTATATTTGCTGTTTTATATATATGATTTAACAATTATCCCTAGTTTAAATAGATGAAATACTAGAGTGTTACCTCTACCACAGTATCAGTGATCTCTTTGTATTGTGTTTGTAGCAACAATAAATAGTGTGTAGCAATATTCCTGTTTGACCATTCTGATGAAAGTTTTCTGGAGAATTACTATTCAGTATCAAAAAGTTGTAATAATGTACATGTATGTGTTTTGTATGAATAGAGAGCAAGGTAATACTTGATAACATAGAAATTGTTGTACAAGATTTCAAAGTACCACAGCAGACTGAGCAGTGACTTAATATGAATAATTGGGATGATCTTGTTCTGTTTTAAATTTAGGAATCTTCCTGGTTTTCAGGGGTTCAGAATCAGAATATAAAGATTGAGCTGCCAACAGGGAAAGAGTCTGGTTGGATTGTTCACACTTTGCAACTACCATTGCTCTATGTTATAAAGATAAGTCATTATTGCTGTGGTCACAATTAAGGTTAATTTGGAGAGAAGTCGTCCTAATATTAAGATGTTAATTTGGAGTGCACATAATTTCAGGTGTATAAATTTTGTCCGACTGGTCAAATACGACTATGATTTTAAATTCATTTGTTCATACAATACATATTTTGTGTAAGAATTTCTTTGTAATTTTATTTGTTGTTATTACACGTTTTTAAAGAATGAATGTGTATTTGTTTTTATAGCAGCAGAATTACTTTTACAAAATTATTGATTTTCTTTTTGCTTCAGTCATTTTGATAATTTTAAAGGGTTACTTTATGGGCAATTTCTTCATATTACATCAAAACCTTTGAATGTATATTTGTTAATGCAGCTAATTATTTTTTTCACTATGTGAAAAGAATGTACACATGATTGATAATTATTATATGTTTAGTAAATCTATTTCCAGTTTTTTAATTTTTGAAAATTATTTGTTTTAGAATAGACAGATCCCAAGGTTTGTCTGTTGAATATGTCCAAAATGAAATCAATGGTCAATACTGAAGAGATTTATTAATTGTTAAATGTAACATTGTGATCACTCCTTAATGTAAAAAAAATAAAATAATGTGGCCAATATGATGTCATCCCCATTTTAAATCTGTGTAATAAACATATCTTGTTATTTTTTTCTGGACCTGTTTAATCTAAATGGGGTTTCAATATCAGAGTGAAACAGTATAGAGTCTGGTCAGAAGGCACATACACACAGGTTGGCCTGTACTGGTTACCATACATCTTTAATATAGGTAAATTCTGATAATATACTTTGAACATACATGTACACATATAATTGAGCCACATCACGACAAAACCAACATAATCTGTTTGCAACCAGCATGGATCCAGACCAGCCTGCGCATCCGCGCAGTCTGATCAGGATCCATGCTGTTCACTTACATACCCTATAACAAGTAAAGAAACTGAAGGGAACAGCATGAATCCTGATAAGACTGCGCGGATGCGCAGGCTGGTCTGCATCCATGCTGGCAGCAAACCCATTATGTTGGTTTTGTCGTGACGCGGCTCATTATTATGTTGATATATCATCTTGGTTGTTAAATGATTTAAGTTTACTTTGTTTACTCTACAACTTATTCTTGTTGTATTGATGCAAGAATGTAAATAAAATTTTGAAGTATACTAGTAAATCTCAGTTATGAGCAGTTTTGGAAGGCAGCCTAAATTAATTGGTATTACAAGACATGATAACATATGGGTGTAAGATTATTAGTGTGTTAGAAATGCTGTTTATGACTTGAATACATTTTCCCTCGAACAGTGTTATTTACAGGGATAATTTTAAGATTTTAAGGAACAAACCAGTACTGAGCAATGAGTGTACTGGTAAAGTATCTTGCTCAAGGAAAAAAAAGTCGCCCCGTTGAACACACGCAGCAAGAGATCCTCAGATTACTATTGGGATGTGTTATTTACCACCCAGCCATGCTCGATTTTTATCTACAAGTTCTGTAAACAACATCAAAAGGACATGTTGGATTTCCGAAAACTTTACACAGGGGCTTTCAAATAGACCCTGCTTTACAGGAATGGTCATATAATTGTCCTATACAACACTCGATGAAAATACGTTGGATGCACAAGCAGATCTGAGGAACTGAATAATAATAATAAAACGTATATGTTGTTAAATTATTTTCTAACACTCGTGATTTTCTCACTATACACAAAGAAGAAAAAAAACAGTGTTAAACTGCCAACAAACACTGGTAAGGGACTACTTGTATAATTATGCGGCTGTTATTTTTCCTCCCTTTATATAGTGTAATAAGGTTTTATTATCGATATTTTCCGTTCTTATAATATTTTGTTTTCATAAAATGCTGAAATAATATCACACATACACTAGTTAGCGCCACAGGTTTGATCCTTATCAGTTGATAAAACTTTTTACAAATTGGCGCCAAATCGTAAGCAGCGCAATGACGTCATCCTAAATATGCAACTTATTCATAAATGCGCTAGAATGACGTCATTTTAAACTGACAAAAATGATCAATCGAGCACTGGTGTAAACACAATACAATCTAGTCTAAGATGTAAGTTTTGATTGTTGAAAATTTGATAAAATAACTATTTTTTTGTTAATAATTTCTATATCTTTTCTTCAAACTTGGCTCAAATGTTCACCTCAACAAGGGAATGTGCAGAACCCATGTTGACCATGTGTCAGCTCAAGGTCAAGGTCACAATTGAAGGTCAAATATTAAACAATCAAATATTACACATTATGTTGTGTCCGCTCTGTAAGTCCTACACTAATTGAAGGATTTTCTTCAAACTTGGCTCAAATGTTCACCTCAACAAGGGGATGTGCAGAACCCATGTTGCCCATGTGTCAGCTCAAGGTCAAGGTCACAATTGAAGGTCAAATATTAAACAATCAAATATTACACAGTATGTCGTGTCCGCTCTGTAAGTCCTACACTAATTGAAAGATTTTCTTCAATCTTGGCTCAAATGTTCACCTCAACAAGTTAATGTGCAGAACCCATGTCACCTTTTTGCCGGCTTAAGGTCAAGGTCACACTTTAAGGTCAAAAATTGACTTAGAAAATATTCTTAAATTTTAACATTTATTTGAATATTTCTGAATCTAGAAAAGGTATTTGCTTGAAACTTAAAATATATATGAAGTGTCACAATTAAGATATGCTGGTAAAGTTTCATAACTCTGTATTGCATTTTAACAAAGTTATGCCCCCTTTTAAGACTTCAAATAATATTAGACAATATGTCGTGTCCGCTCTATAAATCCTATACTCATGGAAGAATTTTCTTCAAACTTTACTCAAATGTTCACCTCAACAAGGTTATGTGCAGAATCCATGTCACCTTTGTGCTGGCTAAAGGTCAAGGTCACACTTGAAGGTCAAAAATTGACTTAGAAAATGTTCTTAAATTTTAACATGTACTTGAATATTTCTGAAACTAGCACAGGTATTTGGTTGAAACTTAAAAGATATATGAGGTGTCACAAATAAGATATGCAGGTCAAGTTTCATAACTCTGTATTGCATTTTGACAAAGTTATACCCCTTTTTAAGTCTTTAAATTTACATACAATCAATACTAGACAATATGTTGTGTCCGCTCTATAAATTCTATACTAATGGAAGGATTTTCTTCAAACTTGACTCAAATGTTCACCCCAACTGGGCGATGTGCAGAACCCATCTTACCCTTGTGCCAGCTAAGGTCAAGTCCACACTTGAAGGTCAAAAATTGACTTATAAAATGTTTAGTACATTGGGAAAATGAAAGGTTATTTATAACTGTTTCGAACATGATTTGATAATATATATTTATACTATTACCTGTACAATTCGTCTTTTTATGCCCCCGCCATGTAATGGCCGGGGCATATAGTGTTACCCTGTTCCGTCATTCCGTCCTTCTGTCATTCCGTCATCATCAGTTTCTGTTCATTATCTTAAGAACGGTTGCACACATTCAACTCAAATTTGAAATATGGATATGTCATGAGAAAATACAGGTCAAGTTCGAATTTGGTCATAGTTCGATCATTTTTGGCAGTTATGCCCCTTTTACTTTGAAAATAATATGAAATTTCAGTTTCCGTTTATTATCTCCCCAACGGTACAACACATTCAACTCAAACTTGACATATGGATATGTCATGAGAAAATACAGGTCAAGTTCGAATTTGGTCATGGTTCAATGATTTTTGGCAGAGTTTTGCCCCTTTTACTTTGAAAATAATATGAAATTTTCAGTTTCCGTTCATTATCTCCCCAACGGTACAACACATTCAACTCGAACTTCACATATGGATATGTCATGAAAAAATACAGGTCAAGTTCGAATTTGGTCATGGTTCGATGATTTTTGGCAGAGTTATGCCCCTTTTACTTTGAAAATAATATGAAATTTTCAGTTTCCGTTCTTTATCTCCGCAAAGGTACAACACATTCAACTCAAACTTGACATATGGATGCGTCAAAGAAATGCGCAGGTCAAGTTCAAAATTTGGTCATGGTTCAATGATTTTTGGCAGAGTTATGCCCCTTTCACTTTGAAAATAATATGAAATTTTCAGTTTCCGTTAATTATCTCCCCAATGGTACAACACATTCAACTCAAATTTGACATATGGATATATTTTTGGAATGCCCAGGCCAAGTTCGAATTTGGTCATGGTTCAATGATTTTTGGCAGAGTAATGCCCCTTTCACTTTGAAAATAATATGAAATTTACAGTTTCTGTTCATTATCTACCCAACAGTGTTACATATTCAACTTGAATTTGACATATGGATATGTCAAAGGAATGGGCAGGTCAATAAGGAATTTGGTCATGGTTTGATGATTTTTTGGCACAGTTATGTCCCTTTCACTTTGAAAATAATATAGATACATCTTAGGAATAAGCAGTTTAAGTTTGAATTTGGTAGTGGTTCAATGATTTAAGACAAACTTATCTTTCCTGAATGTTGGAAAAATTTTGAACTTTCAGTTTCAGCACTCATACTTTTAGCCATTATTTTGGCTACAAATATGCAATATTCTATTTTTTAAAAGGTTAAGACTGAATAATTACGGTGCCTTGAACATTGTATGAAAATGGTTTGTGTTAACATTGAAAAGTTTTAAGGGCTTTAAACTTAAAATAAAAAAAATAATTAATGCACCATGTGAAATTTTGGCTGCATGCGGGGGCATCCGTGGCATGATGACACATTTCTAGTTTTCACCAGAGATAATTTCTTTTTATGTATTTGTGCCACTTAAGTTATTCCCTTAAACACCTTTCCAAGTCGTCTTCTGTCAAGGACATTGGTGGGGGGTATGAATTGCATTCAGCGATAGTTCTAGTTGATGTTAATTCCTAAGCATCAAAACACCAAAATCAGTGTAAAATAGCCAATAAACACCATGAATACTTCAAAAATCTTCTTGAAAAATGCAAGGGCTACTGTACTGTATATTTTAGATATTTAACATTAAAAACTTGACAAAATTATTGAAAATCCTAGGTGTACATAGATTTTCCTTACATGTGACTTTCCATAGCAACCAGTGACTGTCCATAGCAACCATTGACTTCCAAAGCTACTAGTGACTTTACATAGCAACCAGTGACATTGACAAATATAGCAACCATCGATTTGTCATAGCAACTACATGTATTACCATCAATATCAACCATTGGTTTTCCATAGCAATCAGTGCCTTTCAAAAGCAAAATTGCTTTCCATAGCAACAATTGACTTCCATAGCAACCACTGAATTTCCATAACAACTGTTAACTTCCATAGTAACCAGTGGATTTCTGCAGCAACCGTTGACTTTGGTAGCAAACAATGACTTCAAATAGCAATATTGACCCTCATAACAACCATTGACTTTCCATAACAACCTTTGACTTTCCATTGCAACCATTGATTTTGCATAGCAACTGATGATTCCTATAGCAAACAGTGAGTCTTTTGAATTTCAATCAAGGAAGGGCACCTCAAGTCTTCCACCACAAATAAGGCTGTAATGTCGCCATATGTAATATACCATGTTGATGTGAGGTTTAACCCAATCAAAGCATTAAATTTCATAGCAGGCACTGACTTCTACTGAAACCATTTATTTTGTATTGCTTGCAATATTTTGATAATTGCTTTTTGTCTTCAAATTTTTAATACATGGTTGATATAATAGCATATGTACAACACTTTGCTATCGTCTAAGGTGTTATCCTATTTTATATGATTTTCAAGAAAATTGCTTTCCTGAATTTTACTTATGCCCCTTGGCAGTTTTATCCTTCGTCTGTCCGACCTTAGGGGATGAACATTATAGGGCAAGGGTTTGTGGACAACTTGACACTATGGCATTTTAATTTTTGTTATGGAGGCCTTATTATTATACTTTCAGTTTGCCTATACATGTAGGCCTGCCTTATTCAAAAAGTACACAATTTGGGTTGATGATAGACCTACTTTTTTGTTCATCATTTTACTTTTCATCTGTCCACCCGTTCCTCTTTTCATCATTGTAGTGGAACTGTAAAAAGAGGACTGCTTTATTGTACTCATAAAACTAGCTCTTGTTTTATTATTGAGACTTTTCAGGCAATAAATTCACGGACCTTTATCTGTTATTTAAGTCTTGAAAGGATAAATAACCATAAATATCTTATAGATCTAAATCGTTTTTTTTTTGTTTTGTTTTTTTAATTTGGAAAATCATTTAGGGGCGTGCAACCATAGTCAGCATTTAGGGAACCATCCTCTTCGTGCTGGAAACCAGAAATTTGGGTGAAGAAGTAAATTTACCAAGGATGTTTGGTCCATGTAGCAACATTTTCCATTTTTTGACATTTTTAAATCCATCAGGTAACAGAGTTCATATATCCTGATTTTATGATAAATGTATAAAAATCACAAAAAACAAACAGAACTCATCAACTGACTCAGTCCAATAGGGCCTATAGGACTAAAAGAAATGAATGTCTTGTCTTCAGCTTTTCACACTGTTTCACTCAGGATTACCTAGATGGCACTTAGCAATAAAAACATTTAACCCATTACTTCATGAGCATTTTGTGAAAAAATGGCTGTTTTCATTGAAAAGTCTCCCGTTACAAGTTCAAATTGCTATAATACTAGAAAAACTGCTTCAACACTAATCAAACTTGGCACAAATGTTGACTGGACCATTGCCCTTGCAACAACATGCTCAGGCCTAAATTTTCTGTTACCATGACAACGGGGACATCTCAAAATTGCCAAAAATCACTATTTTGCGTTGATTTTTTCCATCAAAATTGATTTCAAAGTGCTGCCACTTCTCAATGGATTAAGATAGAGTCAAATGCTTTTCAGCGTTGGTTACACGTTACCTTATGATCAATCTGGGGTCATTTACAGCCTCTCACAAGTCCAAAATTTTCTTGGCGATGAGTGGGACTCCGCCCCCCTTCAAACCCCCCCAAACAGAAGGGGGCACATCCCCCTTCTGGCAACCCCCTGATGTATCTTTTGGTTGGGGGGCCGCGCCGAAAAAGAGGTCACTTTTTTTAACAACATTTCTCAAACAAAAACAAGTGTTTGGGGGCCTAAATAAGGCATTTTTTCATCATTTGAGACAACAAAAGGGGGGGGGGGGTGAAAAAGGCGTGTATATGAAGTAATGGGTTAAACAAGGACTTGATGTTTTCAAAGTCTCTCACTGATAATCATAATGTTTATTTTCAGTTTTTACTTTCTTTCACACCATTTACTTATCCCGTCCAAAATGATCTTGATGTCTCTTTGGCAAGTCTACATTAGTTGTACTGACTGCTAGATAGACGATATATCCTATAGTGACTTACCCCAACAAATTGTGCGATTTAGGGCTTTTTATCATATAAAGGATGGTCAACCTTTGCCGACGTCTGTGTAATATCAGTTTGTAAAGTCGGTCAGTCTTGTAGTCAATATATTGAGACTAATCAGGTCTAGATTGATGGTGACAGCAGCTACAGTTGATGCTGGTATCTGGTTTCACAGGCAAATCTTAGACAGAAAAAAGCTTGCTTTGTAGATTAATTTCTTTTTACATATATGGTACCAAAAACTATAATGCCTCTAGTTGTAAATGCATATTACATCTGTTTAAAATGGTGACAGATACTGACTATGACTTCTGCTGTCCCTTTGTTATCACTTATAGATACGTAATTACTTACATCCATAAAATTATACCTTACATTGTAATTGAAATTTCTATGTTTGGCATTACATGCAGGTCCATAAAATGTCTTGTACATCTGAGATTGTCGCAGAAATATTGTTTCTGTCCTTAAATAATTTCTCCCTGAGAAATGACAGAAAAAAATATTGATTTTCTGTTATATTTGTCGATTATTTGTTTATATTTCAGGTTCTTCTTACAGTGACCATGAGGAAGACTGGAGCTAGATTGACCCTGTCTGGTGCGATGGCAAGACAGCCACACCTTGAGCCATTGGACACTAGTGAGATTAAAAGCTCAAGTGTGACTAAAGCAGAAAAAGAAATAAAGGTTGTCATGAAATGTGTTTACATGTACCAGGGATTTTTGGCATATTTTATAGCTGATATTTGGTCATTATTCCCAAATGAAAATAGTATATTACTTTCCCAATCCACGGAAAAAAAATCCCAATTGAAAGTTACAAAATAAAAATATTGAATTCTTTGAAAATAAGGGCTTATTCACTGTTATAGAGTTTAAATGTATGAAGATGCCATCACAGACAGTGATTGTTTGGATTAATTTAATTACAATTCAGTCATATATTTTTTCAGTCATTATAATTTTGTGGGTATGTGTCATGTTCCCAAATTCCTAAAACAATCCAGTGTACTTATGATTTCAATAACAGCAGTCCTAATTATTCCTTAATTTTTAGTTCACCTGTCACAAAATGACATGGTGAGATTTTGTGATCGTTTTTTGTCCGGCCATAAACTTTTAATTTAAACGACATCTCCTCATAAACGGCTGAGCCAATTTCATCCAAACTTCACAGGACAGTTCCTTTGGTAGTGAACTTTAAAAATTGTTCAAAGAATTTAATTCCATGCAGAACTCTGGTTGCCATGGCAAACGAAAGAAAAAAACTTAAAAAATCTTCTTTGAAAAAATCAAAAGAGCTAGAGCTTAAATATTTTGCATGAAACATCATCTAGTCAGAGTCTACCAGGTTTGTTTGTTCAAATAAATGCCCTGGGGTCAAAATTGGCCCCGCCTGGGGGGGGGGGGGGTGTCATTGATTTGTATATAGAAAAAACTTTCAAATAGCTATAGCTTAGATTTTTGGCATGAAACATCTTCTGGTGGGTGTATAACAAGTTTGTTCAAATAAAAGCCTTAGGGTCAAAATTGGCCCCGCCCCAGGGTGTCATTGTTTTCCCTATATGTATATAGTGAAAACTTAAAAAATCTTCTTTTTAAAAAACCCAAATAGCTAGAGCTTAGATATTAAGCATGAAACATCTTCTAGTGGAGCTTAGATATTAAGCATGAAACATCTTCTAGTGGGTGTCTACCAAGTTTGTTCAAATATAAGCCCTAGGGTCAAAATTGGCCCGGCCCCTGGGGTCATTGTTTTTCCCTTAATGTATATAGTAAAAACTGAAAAAATCTTCTTTTAAAAAATTCAAATAGCTAGAGCTTAGATATTAAGCATAAAACATCTTCTGGTGGGTGTCTTCCAAGTGTGTTTTATGGTCAAAATTGGCCCCACCCCAGGGGGTCATTGTTATCCCAATATGTATATTATGAAAACTTAAAAAATCTTCTTTTAAAAACCCAAAGAACTAGAGTTTAGATACCAAGGATGAAATATCTTCTAGTGAGTGTATACCAACTTTGTTTAAATAAAATCCCTGGGGTCAAAATTGGCCCCACCCGGGAGTCGGGGATTATTGTTTTTACCTATATATATGTGTATCGTAAAAACTAAAAAAATCTTCTTTTAAAATTCTCAATGCACTAGAGCTAAGATTTTTTATCATGAAAAATCTTCTAATGGGTGTCTACCAAAATTGTTCAAATAAAAGCCCTTGGGTTAAAATTGGTCCTACCCCAGGGGCCTATATACAGGTGAGCGATTTCAGGGCCATTGAAAACATATATTATAAAGAAATTGTACTCAATAATCTCTTGGTTAAATACATTAAATATTATAACTCCTCAGAAAACAGAAAGAAAAACATTTAGTTTTATAGAGAATAAATCAGTTTATTATAAATTAACATAATGTTAAAGATCAACTGATGCATATATCTTGCAATGTAGGATTTGTTATCTGTTTAAAAACTATTTATCCATCAAGTGTTGGTAGATAATGTATAATATTATATAAATTTTAAACTTTTTGTAACCTAATAAATTCATTTGTCAGATAGCTTTCATTATCTGATACATATTTTTGTACATGTTTCCTACATAAAGATTTAAAATTCATCACCCATGCTTGCGATAACTTTTGTATGAAAGTGTTGAATATTTTCAGCTGTTAAAGCAAGAGAACCGGAAGTTAAAGGATGATCTAACAGAAGTCAGGTTTGTTGACTGTTATCAAATTATTTCATCATGGTTGTATAATGCTATAATGAATACTGTATTCATTAATCCATTTTCTGCTATCTATTGGTACAGATTTATTACATATTCTAACAAGCAACAAACATAACAAATGATAACATACACATAACTTTACTGGAATATTATTATAATGTACTTTACAGTGTACTGTTTGAAACTGATAAATATCCTGGCAGTAAACATTTTGATTTTTTTTTAGACTTTGTAGCTACTGTCAGTTGTCAGACTTATTTAAATGGAATCATTTCGGATCTATCTACGGTACTATAATATATGTAACATAACCATATGTCATATAATCTGTCAAAAATCTTTAAAACTAACAATATACATAATTATATTAATATGAGCCGTGTCATGACAAAACCAACATAATGGGTTTGCGACCAGCATGGATCCAGACCAGCCTGATCAGGATCCATGCTGTTCGCTATCAGTTTTTCTACTTTTAATAGAGTCGGTAAGCGAACAGCATGGATCCTGATCAGACTACGCGGATGCGCAGGCTGGTCTCGATCCATGCTGGTCGCAAACCCATTATGTTGGTTTTGTCATGACACGGCTCATATATTATTCACACTAGGTCATTGTACAATCAGCTAGTACAAGAGAATAGCCATGAGAAGTTTGATGAACGGAGGGTAACTCTGTTGAAGTCACAGATTATACAGCTAGAGAGACAGGTATTCTTCATGATGTATGAGACTATTTAAAAGAACGCATGACAAAATAACCATAAGTTTAGTAATTGAAGCCATTGAAGTAAACATGCATTACATAATTGTTTGTTTGTGAACAATTAGTTAATTGATAAACCATCACAATTTGTCACCTTAGTGCAGTAATGGGTTAATTCCTATTAAATTATTTAAGGAGACTTGTTACTGCACTAAGGTGTCATATCAACTTTAATTAATGAGCTCACCAGAGGTAAAGGTGAGTTATTGTGATCACCCTGTGTCCAGCATTGATCTGCGTTGTTAACATTTTACTTAAACAAAATCTCCTCCTAAATGCCTTACCCAATAGTAATGAAACTAAAAAGGGTCTTCCTTGGTCTTCTATGAAAAATACTTAAATCGGCTTGCTGTCAGAGCTAAAATTAGTAAAATGTTTAAACAATATCTCAACAACTGGATAGATTTTGATGAAACTATATAGAAGTGACTATTAGATTTTTTGCTAAAATTGCTCAGGTCTACTGCATTAAATAGCCACTAGAGCCAAAACTAGTAAAACCCCTTATCAACATCTCCTTCTTAACTAGATTATTGTGAAATTTTACATACAGTGGTATATGATTAATAATTGTTGAAACCCTTACAGTCTGCTGCAGAAGATTGTTTCCAGCACTTAAAATATAAGCTTCAAACAACATTTCCTTTTCAACTATGCTTTAGTTTTTAATGAAACTCTACAGGAATGGTCATTAGGTGGTCCTTTACAAAAATGGTTAGGGTCTGTTAAACAAAGTGGCCACCAGAGCTTATAAAAGTAAGTAGCTTTAAGGGCATTTCCTCAACATGTTGTGTCTTATGTTATTATCTGTTTTATGTTTTCACAGTTGCTGTTATTTAGTGAAGCCCTGACATCTAGAAGTGAGACTTTGTTTGATGTAGAGAATAATCTTCAGTGGCTGGCAGATAAATGCAGGTATTGTAATAGAAACAACATATTAACATGATAATTCTCGTAGTGACAAAAGTTGCAAAAAGGACTGGTTGGGTAAAGGCAATGCACATGCATATAATGTCTTAATCGCTCCACTGTTATAAACCCCTTCATACATTGTGTTTCGCTGCATGTTTTAAAAGAGATATTAATCAGATTGTTATCAAGCAAAATGTTTCTCTTACTTTCACTATCAAACATTTCTTTAAACAACAATAATGTGGCTATACCCTCTGTCGCCATTTTGACACCTACTTGTTACCTGCCCGATATGTTGAGATAGTACAACAGAGTTATGTACCTTTACATACAAGTTTAAGTTTAGATATCCTGTGATGAAATAATATGGTTAAAAGATTGATGCATTCAACATAAAATAGTATTTCATTATTCCGTGATAATTATTGAAGGTCATTAATCAGTAAAGATGTGAGAGGTGCTCAAGTTCCTGTAGATAGATCAGAGTTAACATTGATGGTAGAGACCACAGAATCTGCAAGGATCAAGTTGTACAAACAGATTGAGGTACTCTATTTTCTCAATTCTGATTTAAAAAAAAAACTTTTCAAAACAGTACGAATCAATGTTTAAATTGAAGAACTTCATATGGTCGGTAAGGTAGTGGCGCAAGCCTAGCCATTTATTGTAGAAGAGTACATGTATTAGGTTTACACAACTAAATTAGCAAGTTCAAGTTTCAGACATGGCACTGTTCTTTATTTATAGATTTAGATGAAAACAATGTGTTCGTCATGGACATTTGTTCTTCAACTTAGTACTTGTATTTGTATATACATGTATACAAATGAA
Source organism: Ruditapes philippinarum (assembly GCF_026571515.1). NCBI lineage: Eukaryota > Metazoa > Mollusca > Bivalvia > Venerida > Veneridae > Ruditapes > Ruditapes philippinarum. The sequence continues at coordinate 114,457 of NW_026864034.1, forward strand.
ATGGTATTATTACTTAAAAAAAAACACTAACAAATTAATACAGAATTATAGAAAACAGGTTAAGTAATTGATTGGTGAAGTAAAACTGAAATACCTCTTTAAACTGAAGTTAAACCTAATGCATATCTTAATTTAAGTTAGTGACAGTAGTAATTAACAGACCTTTGCTTCTTTTATCAAACAATATCAACTTGTGAATATTCCTTCAGTTTATCCAAACACTATGTTTAACTGTTAATTTTACTATTTGATTCTGACCATTTAAACTACTTATGGACTGTCCACAATTCAAAGAAATGAAAGTCCACTATACAAATTGAGAATTTGAAGTTACAATACTTGCTCACTTTATTTCACAACATCTTATCATTGTTTTTAAATATACTGTATTTTCCAGAATAGATCCACGGAGAATTTATCTAGACCATTGAAATTCACTAGTGATTTTCTACAGTCTAGTAGAGAACATGATGTTACACTGTTAGAGATAGCCTCTGGAAATCTTGAACATTTAAATCTCAAACATGTGGTATTTATACTTATTTAATTAGTTTGATATAAATACTATATTTTCCAAATTTAATTTAAAATTACTGGGAACTGTTTCATAGGATATTAAATGTAGTTTTGCTCCAGATTTGATTCTGTAATGGAGATGTTATTTGTACTTGAATTCATTAATATATGAGTTAATACATGTAAAAAGGAGGTTTCCTTTTTTTCTTTTAAATTAAAATTGTAATTTATTTAGAAGTTAGTATGAAAAGATGGTCGACAGTGTGCAAAGATGTACCTTTTACAAAAATAGAAATCATTTTCTAATGTTTATTTGCTTATTCTTATAAATGACAAATGTTGATCTTCAGTTTGAAAAAGATTTTACTCGCATTTATCAGTTCTTATGTTTTACTCTCACCAGTTCTATGTATTGCCCATGTTTATAATGGTATGTTATTTTCCACAGACAAAGTTAGAAACAAAACTTAGCTCCCTTTACAAGGATCTCATTCAACTTCATTCCATCATGGAACCTGAAAATGACAGTGACTCAGCATATTTATGGACTTCCTGTCATGTGACCACACCTGCCAGAGAGAGGCTGATGACCCAGATTCTAAAAACATGTGCAGTGATGAAAGAATGTAGCTCAGACCTTCTTAATTTATCAATACTGTATCCAAGTGCACCTTGGGTAAGAAAGTGGAGCATTTCTAAAGAAATCATCTTTTTATTCTGCCTTTCTTAAAACAAAAGAAAATATAAAATCTTAAAAATAAAATATTTATCATTTTTATCTATCATCAAAATAGTCAAGATATTGTCATCACAGTGTCTCTTTTGTTGTTGTTGTTATCATGCAAAAACTTTAATGTAGCCAGTTATTTAAACATTTTAAAAGATATTAAGAAGTAACTTTGAATAATTGGTGACAAGGTGCTCTACTGAGGCAAAGGACATTATTTTATTAGACTGCACTTCCATAAACTGTACTGATGGCTGATCAGCTTCAAATTTTCATTTTGATATCCCCCAAATTGATAATGGACAATTCCAAAAATTGAAGCTGGACAAGTCCATTTTAGAAATTCCTTAGGTTTAGGGGTAACCTTTTTTTCGTTTTCTATTTATAGCCACCACTGAAGACATGTGCACTTAAAGAGATCACAGCAGAGAGAGTGTTGGCATGTTTACCAGCTAGGTCAAGGTCAAGGTCAGAGGACATGAACCAGATGATAAAAGCATTGGTGAAAGCTTTCAACTATAAAGTATATATGCTTCAAAACCAGGTAATGAACTTCCTAAATTTTGAAAATCTGTGTTCCCATAAGATTTATTTGGGCAAGGTTCTTTCTTGAAGTTAAAAATTCTAAGAACCATTGATACTTATTAGGATCCAATTTATGGTAAAGAAAAGGTAGTAGACACAAGTAGAAAAGAATGTGCCTTGCAGGTGATAATATGGATTCTTCATCAAAGCCTCTGAATTGGAAACCTTGCTTTGTTGAAGTTTCATGCAGGCTCTTTTGCTAACTTTCTTTCACCATTAAAATTGTTTTTTGTTTTTTTTATCTATAAACATAACAAATAAAGATAGAATATTAAAATTAATTTTGAATCAGTTACTTATGGCTTTGGTAAAAGTGTCAAGTTTAAAACATTTTCTAAACAATGATAAAAAGGTTTGCAATTTTGAGGTCCCTGAAAAAATACAAATGGACTGTTCTGAAATAAAATAAGGACCAGTCCTGTCCATTATATAAATTCATTAGGTCAAGAGTTAAACTTACATATTTGAAGACTTTTAAGATCAGTTACATCATATTATTGAAAATCACAATATTGAAATTTTATAAAATGAGTTGCTGGTAGTCAAAGAATTCTGTCAAATATCATGATATTCCTGCACAATCTGTTCAAAGTTTAAAGTATTTTAAATTTTCTTATTAAGTAAATAGAGAACAACGAACATATCCAAATGACATTAAAAGTATATAGTAGACTCATGACATGTAAAACGACAAATCAACATATGTATAGTAAACATAGATTTTACAGGTAATCAAGCAATCCAGGCATATCAGTGTTACATGTTTTTAGAGACTATTTCGATAAATATACTGTGTTCAAACACAAAAATTGAGCTACCAACAGTATAGAGTCAGTTCAGACTTACCAATGTGCATGCTGGCCTGGCTTTATACTTGTGGCAAAGGTTAAAGACTTTTGGTTCCAGCAGATTCAAGGTTAAATACTGATGCATGATTATGTTTGAAATTTTCAGAATAAATGTTTGAGAGAAGAAGTGAAGTATCATCAGAAAGTTTACAATCTGCAGCTCAAATATACAGAGTCTTTATTTCAAGCTATAAGGTAATTGGTTGTTTCATTTCTTTTCTGAAACTAGTACTAATTCCTTTTTGTCCCCCTTATATTGAGAAGCTGTCTGTTATTTACTATTAATTTGTTCTAATTTGATTGATAACCTAAAGTTTATAAATACAAATGTAGTCTGCTTTCTAACCTTATTATTTACATTTGACAATTACATTGGATATGTTTGTTTAATTTCAGGGAGGCCTACACAAGTTTTGAAGATACTAGTAATGACTTGATAGTTAAACCAATCAATGGTAATTTCTTATAAACAAAATTTATTATCATTTTCTTCTCTGAAACTCTTGTACAGCATATTGGTTTTTTTGTACAGACAACAAAAAAATATTGTGTTCTACCTTTAAGGAAACTTTAAGGAAAGATAAAATGAATTGGAAAGAAGATTGCATTGCATATGTTACCATTTTCCTGCCATGTTCATTTTTACATTTCATTCAAGATCAAGGCTTGAAAATGAAGTATCCTAATCTAAAAAAATAATCTAAAATTTGTATTTGGAAAGGCCATGTTCAAAATATGTTTTTAGATTGAATATTCAAAGAAGTGGGGCTATCCTTCATACCTGGGAGTCTGCATAAGCTTAACACTTTGGTAAAAGTTTCTCAAGCAACTTCTTGTACAACATCATTTTTTTTCAACCACTAGAGATCTTCCTTATAACTTAAGCGAATAAAAGGATGTCATTAACTAAGGCCCATAACTCCAGCTCAAACTCTGGTTTTTGACTGAATTTTGGTCTGATTTTAACCTCAAAGGTACAGTTTGCCATTTGTAAAAAAAATGTGTTTTGTGCAACTTTGTTCAATATTGTCTATGTTTAGATTAAAGATTTATTGTAAATAAAGAATTACCTGTAACTGCCCTGTCAGTCTAATTATATTACACATATGATATATTTTCAGTGGTTCTAGAAGCTTACATGAATTTAAGTCAGTCAGCATCTGAGGTTTCCCTTAAAAAATTCATACAGACATTTAAAGACCAGGTTCCGCAGGTAACATATTAACACTCTTGTGAAGCACCCACATAAGATTTTTATGTTTCCTTTGGGTAGCTTGTATATCCAAATACTTTGTGCATGTGCTGAGCTCATGTGGAGGAAAATTATAGCTAAATACATAGGATAAAATAGACTACTAGACATTTATTTAGATATCTGAAACATGCAGACCTATTTTAAAAAAGAAATAATCATAAATATAAATATACATTTTCTTTCTGTAATTTCTTTTTTATTCAGTAGCAAAATACTGCCAGCATTTCAACTAGGAAATCCTACTAATTGGAACAATTTGTTAAGTTAAAACAGTTTAATTATTTGAAAAAATGTACTCTTCTGTATTTCTTTGTTCTTCAATTTTGCTAAAAAAGAATTTTAATTTCATTATTTTAGCTGAGCACTATAGTGGAGACAATTCAAGTGAAAGCATTTGAAGAATCAGAAGGTACTTTTCTTTTAAAACTCTTACAGTATTTTAAGGCTTTTGTTTGCATACTACTGCATACATACTTATTTAAAAATCGATTCAGTTTTGAGGTTTCATTATATATAGACCTGGCTAGATTTAACTCTCGTGCAGGTGTCTAGGTATATGTACAAAATTAAGTAATGGACATTTACAGATTCTAGATTATAAGAAGGACATTCCATTACTACACAAAGTTCATAAGAGTAAAGGACTTTGTTTAAACATATTTATTTAAGCTTGATTGCAAAACAAGTTCTTGCAACTTTTATCAATCACTTTCAAGTCCACTTCGTACTGTTGTCATATGAAGAAACATGACCTGACCCAAGTAAGGCTCGAACCCATGGTCCCTGGGTTGAGAGGCAAACACCTTAACCATTAGGCCACCACTCTTCTTAAAGAGCAAAGGAGAGTTATGGAATAATTCTCAATTATCTTAAAGAAACTTTTATAATGTTGTTTTGGCCTCAATAGGTTGCGTTTACTCTCCCCTATATACAATACTAGAAATGTTAATGTCTATATAAATTATTTATCAATTTTATATATAGGACTGATTTATATTTTCCATACAGGTTCTAAGGTGTTGTCACAATATGGTGACGAGTTCTTTGAAGCACTGGAAAAGTTGGTACGTAAAGAGCAGTCAAGGAGAGATATAGAGGCGGGCCGTGTCGAGGAAGTTCGCAATGAGCAGGCCAGACTAGATAAAGAATTGCGAGACCTTTTAGAAGAGCAAGAAAACAGATCTCAATCATCATTAATATCAACAGTGCAAAATAGTTTTACATCATCAGATATTGCAGACAATGTTGTTGAAAGTGATAAAAATAATGCAGTAGACAAAGAGCTAAGCTTAGAGTGTGATATCAGTGAAAAACCGCTGCCAACTTTAAAAAGGTCAAAGCAAAGGTCAAAAGAGAAACCACTACATAAGAAAGAATGGGTCAGTATATTAGATGAAAAGCCATTAGAGAGAGGTATATCTGATCTAAATTTAGAATCACATGAAACAGAAAGAGAACATTCGGAAAGTGATACAAAAGAAATGTCAGATGCTGAACTTTTTAATTATCTTTCAAAAACAGATTTTGGGGAAGATATTCACACAAGTGTTGACAGCATTGATACAGGTGTTAATAAACATATTGAGACTACTACCAGTCAAAAACCTCCAAAAGTAAAAAAGAAAAAACTGGGATATGTGCCAAATACCTTTGTACCAAATAAAACTCTTCAGTTGAGGAGATCAGGAAGTTTAAGTAGACTGTCCTCTAAAGAAGAAAGTTTTGAAAGTAATCAGTCTGCTGCTGAGAGACCAGTCTCTCAAGAGGAAGTTCTTACTGAGAAATTAGGGAAACAAATTCAGGGGAAAGGCTTCCACAGAAGTAGACCAGCATTTAGGTAACATACCTCAATTGATAAATTATCTCAGGGGAGGAGCGACCAAGTGATTAGCATATCTACATCTCAACCCAGGGATCATCTATTCAAACTATATTAGGGTCATGTCCATATTTTGCCATGTATTTTCCATTTCAATTTCTTTTTTGATTGAAATAGGCTGTCAGATTTCTCACAATCAAGCTTACAGTATGTTTCAATTAATTGCCTCATATTTTAATTCATTTGTTTCCTTACAAAACTGTTGTTACATGTAAGAATAAAATAAAAACATGAATTGTTTACTTTATGTAATTTTCTTTTAACATAGTTTCTCATTTGTCAGAAATTTTATTATTATTTAAATATTTGCTAAATGATTAAACCATATTATAACATTTCAATTAGTATGATTACCATATTTTTATACCTAATATGTACTTGGATTGACCAAAATAAACAATACCTCAGTGAGACAACTTAGGGTACTAGTGCCTGATTTTGTCCAACAACATTGACCTGGCACTCTTGCATTTGACCCTGTAGTCGGTATATTCCGTAAACGTTACGATCTACTTGTAAATCAATATGAATGTAAATATCCAATTGTTAATGTGGTGTAAATTAAAATGCCTTGATAAAGAGTTTTCACTTGTAGACGTAGACCTGTAGGTTCGAATCCTATTTCAGCGATTTATTTTTTATTTTAATTTTAAAATTGCCATTCTCTTTAAACTATTGAAAACCTTTTTGCTATTTAGAATTTTTAATAACTGCCTTTATAGCATGTATGCGCTTAAGCATATACGATTGCATAATGTCACAAAAAGAACCGTTGAAAGATACTGTAATAAAATAAAATTGTGCATAAAAACACCACTTAAAAGGTATTCTAAAACCAGGTGTAGTAAAACGATTTCAAATTAATTCTAACAATTAAATTTCAAAAAAAACATAATGTGGTGTTGGTTAGGTATCGAACCAGAGACCTTCAGATCTGTAGTCCGACATCTATACCAATACACCACACCTCACTGACGAGTGAAGTTAGCAAAAATATCGATATATTCGATTGGTAATGGTCAATGTTTATTCATATGACCTTTTTGAAATTTAATGAAGTGCCAGGTCAATATTGTTGGACAGTAATAATTTATATTGATCTCGAAGAATGTTTTGTATATTTATTGTTAAACATTATGCAACTTTATAGTTATATTGCCTTATTTGTTTTGCAATGAAATGTTAGACATTATGTTATGCAAATAAATTTTATTTTACAGATGTTTTTGTTTTGTCGTTATAAGATTATGCTGTATTGTTGCCCACCCACAGCAACAGTGGCAACTTTGACTTTAGGATTTTTAAAACCCCTGGGAAAGTCCCTCTTCCTTGTGGTGGCACACACAACTTTACCAGATTTGTAGCATTGTAGAAACATCAACTTTTTGCTTGCTATGAATTGAAAAGAGACTAGCATTATTTGAGTTTTCCATAAAAGATAATATTGGGGCATTTACTGAAAATTTATTACGGAAACTACTATGATTGGATCACTGGTCAATCTGTCAGAGCATTAAGATGATCATGGGACAGATCAAATTTCAAAGAAATTCTCTTGTGTACTTATACAACAAATGTAGTAGGATTATGGTCAATTTAAAACTTATTCTGCTGAAGGTTTTGTGTAACTGACAATTTACTAGGTTCACATAGCATCCATTTTTACAAGTCCCACCTAGATGGAGTTTTGTGGAATAATCAGAATACTGGAAGTGTTTTTTTTGGTTGGCTCTTATGTTGCACCAACACAGTATAGGTCATATGGCAACATTCCAGCTTAATGATTGAGAAAGACCTCGGGTGCATTATTTCAGGTACCCGAGTGGAACCACCAACCTTCTGTAAGCTAGCTGAAAAGCTTCCTCACATGAAAGAATCCAGAGTCCTTGTCGAGATTTAAACCCTCAGCTACGAAGCCTCTACTGGTGGTGGTAATTCTATACTTGATGTGGACAAGACAGAGAAATTATGGTGCAAAAATCAGATTGTATATTGTTTTATGTGTTGATTTTCCATCAATGTCTGAACCAAAATCATTTTGATACATGGTCAGCAAAAATTTTCTTGAATTTCGTTAAGATCAACTATTCATCAGTCTACATCAGATACTACACTCCATGTGCAATTGAAATTAACAAGTAATACTGTTGACAACATACAGACATCAAACTTATGACTTCTGGTTTTAAGGATAGTGCAGATCAATTCTATATTGTGTTAAAGATAATGAAATTACCATTTGATTTTTACACTACTGAATTTGATACAAGTTTTCCTCCATGTCCATACAAATATTAAATAATATCACCAACAATACTCTGGTTATTCCTCAAAGTCTGAAGTGTTTAGTTGGATCTTTTATTGAGACAGCAAGCAGTCCTAAGACCCAATAGGAATTTATGTTACATGTTGCAATTGGTTTAAACATTTTTATTCAACAAAACATTCAACAAGGTGTCACAGGGTGAGAAAAATGTGCAGCCTGACCGGGACTCGAACCCGGGACCCTCGGAATACCGTTCCGCGGTTCTACCGACTGAGCTATCCGGCCGCTTACACATCTTCTCCCCTAAATAGTGAACAGTTCTGAACCGTGACATGAACAATATTTACAAAGTACATTTTGGGATTGGGCAGAAAGCTATAAAGCTTATGAGTGTCCTCTCCCACATGTTGCAATTAGTATAAGGAAACTGCACTACATGTAGATGGAATGAATAGCCAGATTAAAACCTTTGAGAAAGTCATCAGTACCTTTTTTCTGCATATAAGTTTGTGTAATACACTAGCAACATTCTGTAGCATTCAAGTACAGTATCAGCAGGGCAATAAGAAAATCATAGATTCGAAATATAGTCATATAGTTGATTACTGGTGTTTTGCAATTCCAGATTATCATTCAACCACCTGCTTATCTCAACTGGATTTGTAATTTATGGGATGCTGATTTGATCAATGGTGGAATTCCTTTTAATATTGATTTTAGACATCAGTATGTTGACAATTTTAGATTACTTATTTCTAATATTAAATATCATTTAATGATCTTTCCAGGTTGACAAAACTTCATATCCTCCATTCTGTATGAAATTACATTTCAATTGTAATATCTTTAATTTCCTTTCAAATGTATGCACCAAGTAATCGTAGTATAGACTTTCCTACTTTCTGCCATTCATTGTTTCCAAAGGTATATTTTACACAATATTGTTTTGCTATTCCTCTATCATTTTGTAGTTGATTGTAGTCCTTCTAATACAAGTATATGTCATATGGCAACATTACAGATGAAGGAAGACCTAATAAACTAGCCAAGAAGCTTTCCAACATGAAACAATATAAGCACTGGTAGGATTCTCAAATTCAAAATTGTGCATCTTAACCGCTGTGACCCCTCAAAATAGACTGAACATATCATTTAATTTAAAGACATCCCCATACATGTAACACAAGCATCTAGTATCATCGTGTTTTATCATCATCTATTAACTTGTTCACTAAAGTTTTTTGACATGCAGGAACTGAAAATATTTTCTTTCGAGATGTGTATTTTTAATTGTAACTAGTGTGCAAAATTTCAAACATCCCCTAAATCTGTATTCCAAGACATATTTTTGTGAAAAATTACCAAAAACCTTAAAGGCGTTGCAATACTTTTCACTCAAACCGCATTAAAAATTAGTATTTTTCTTTACCATCTTTTGCAGGTTTTTTTTTTCAATTTTATGAAGCAAGAATTCTAAGTTTAATGCTTTAGACTCAAGTTTTTCATAAATTTCCTACCAGTTGTGTTTATACATCTATTCATATTGATTCCGAAAGGTAATATTAAAATAAGAAAATATAATAAGAAAATGTTCAGTTTTTTTTCTTTATTTGTATTAACTGTACAGGTCAGTGAATGGTTTATTCTCTCATCATCATCTTTTGTCTTTTCAATTTCTTTTGCGAGACCTTCTTTTTGACTGGTTCATCTTCACCACCCACTGGTCGAGGTACAGCCGCCTCACGTTCAGCCAGGATCAACTCAATGTGACATGGACTGCTCATGTATGCTAGAATCATTTAAAACAAAAACATTTGATTAGTTCCCTTGAAAAAAATTTTTACCATGTGCATAATTCATCTTTTTATTAATATTTACCGAGAGGAGTTTGTTGATAGAAACTGGGTTTGAAGTCTAGACATTATAAACAATTACAAACATTAAGTTACTCCTATTAAATATCTGTGGTGTGACTATTGTCTCTACTTCTGCCAGAATATAAAAGATTTTTCTAATATTTAATTTTGTAATGCACTGCCAGCAGTGCTTCAAATGAAAATATGACACACCTTTCAAGGAGACGTATTCAATAAATCTAAAACCTTATTTTACATAAATGAGGAAATTTGTCAGCTTAAACCGGTGTGCAATTTACTGGCAGTGCAATAATTCACAATGTTAAAAGTATAAATAGGATGATATGACACATCCACAGAAAGATGAATGCACATCTTGGGAGGACAGAACTTGTGACAGGGACACAGAAGTCTAACTTAGGATAACCCTGGCACCATGTCCTTTTGTACAACTAACTCTCGAGTTACCGTACAGTAAGATATAAATCAGAGTATTCAATACTTACGGTTAATTCTACCATGAGCTCTGTATGTTCGTCTCCTCATTTTTGGAGCTGCATTTACCATAATATGTTCAATCACCAAATGATCTGTGTCAAGTCCCTGAAAACATAATGGATTAATAAGCTAGTGTTACACTGACCTTTATTCCTTAACAAAGCAAGTAATATAAATTCTTCATAACAAATTAATATACATGTATATCTTTTTTTGGTTAGGTGGCAAGTCACACAACATTTCTTTAATAGGACAGAGACCGCTGGTGCTCTTTGTATTATTTCAGGTATAACAATTCACTGGAGCATGGCCAGAAAACTGTTACCTAGTTTATATTTATGGAAATAATCTCTCATTTCCTACATTCAATATACAAATTGTCAATTTAAACTGCAACAGAAATGCCAGTTTGCCACTTGTGTTTAGCCTTACATACAACCAGTGATTTTCCTACTTATATAACAGACTCCGAAAAAAGGCCTCTTCCCAATTGAAATTTTCTTTAAAATCATGCAGTTTTCCCAAAAATCTGAACTCAAACCAGCTTTTTTACTTCCCAAATTAGCAATTTTAGCGATAATTTTTCCCAAAATCAAGAGGCTCAGGCCTCTTCCCAATTAATTGAGAAAAATCACTGACAACAGTGAACATTTACATTAAAATACTATAATTCATAGTGACTAAAAAACAGATACTGTAACTTAAATTTTCAAAATATCATCTGACCTTTGACAAGCATGCAACCTTGACCTTTGTCAAAATTACCTGACTTGATTTTGCTATTATTACTATGCCTCGTAATGCTCCAAGCAATGGACCATTCCGGTTTTTCGTAGCGAAACATTTAGCCACACCTTTTCCATTCATTGCTAGGTCAACTGCTCACAAACAGTATCACAAACATAAGCATGTGTTCTTTTGTGCAAACCAGGTCAACCAGTGACTATGTATTATCTCACTGTAGCGATTGGATAACAAGTTAGCCAATTTACATAAAACTGTAAACACCGGAAAGGTCCATTATGGAAATTATCTGGACCACACCATGTGCAATCCCATTCAATGACCCGTTTCTGTTTCCATCTTTTTAAAAATAATGAGGGTACTCAATGTGATACTTGAACAAATGGAAAATTAGAACAAAGTAAAATAGACTCACCTTGAACTCAGCATTGCTCTCAGCATTTTTCAATAGCTGCAGAAGAAATTCTGCACTCTTTTTTGGCCAACGACCTTGTGTGACACCCCATGCCTTAGCCTGTAAGAAAATAATTTGTATCAAAACAAGATTGTGGCAGTGTCTTTTATACTATTAGTCCAATTGAACATTTTTATATAACAGCAATATTATTACTTTATTAATAGATTAATTCTTTAAAAGTCACCTTTTGAATCCATAAATTCTGGAAAAACAGGCATTTTTGTCATTTGGGGAAAAGTTTTTGAAAAGTAAAAATACTGTTTTGGTTACACTTGATACTGCTTTGACAGGACTCGAAAAACTTGTCATAGTAGGAGAACTTAGTCATGGATAACCCCACATTACAAGCAATCCTGTACAAACTTAGTTCTAAATTTGGAGCTTGTTTGTTTCATTTTACGCCTTTTCCCAACAGTATTTCAGTCATATAGGCGGGTAGTTTCCTAACCATCGTTCCTGGAGGGTTACACCAGTACTAGACTACCTTCCTCCGCGCTAAACTACCAAAGCATCTCCCGGGGATCGAACCCACGCCAGAGAGGTAACTGGATTAGAAGTCATCGACTCTAACCCTTCGACCACGGAGGCGGTAAATTTGGAGCTAGACACAAGCCTAAAAACAAGATTGCATTTGAGAAAAATGCTATGCCACCGCATGGTTCAAATTTCATAGCTGTACATCAAAGGACAAGAAAGTAGGTCACATCATCAAAATCTAGGTCACCTGATATCAAAGTTCAATTTTACAACTAAACCTGTGCACATGGTCAAAATGTCATTGCTGTACATCAAAGGACAAGAAAGTAGGTCACTGTCCCCTTGGGCAAGGCATAATTTTTACCCAAGGGTTTAATTCAAAACAATTTTGATACAGGTCCACCAAACAACATTTCAAGTCAAATATCTAAGCTATAGCTTTCTCCCATTCAGAAAACATTTGTTTTATTTTCTGTTTTTACTATGTGAACATAATGAGAATCACTGCCCCTGGGCAGGGCCAATTTTGACACCAGGGTAAAAATTTTAACAACTTTGGTAGAGGACCTATAAATGATATATATCAAACATCAAAGCTCTATGCCTTGTATCTTCAGACAAAAATATTTTTTATTTTTTTCACTATATGTACATAATGAAAATCAATGACCCCCGGGGCGGAACCAATTTTGACCCCAGGGCTATAATTTGAACAATCTTGCAAGAGGTTCACTACACAATGTTTCATGCAAAATATCTTAACTCTAGCCTTTGTAAATTTAGAGAAGATGATTTTTTAAGTTTTTACTATATACATATAAGGAAAACATATGGCCCCCGGGGCCGGGGCTAATTTTGACACAAGAGGCAAAATTTGAATGACTTTTGTAGAGTACCTTTAGATGATATTATTTAACAAATATTAAAGCTCTAAGCCTAGTACCTTCAGACAATAAGATTTTTTTATTTTTTACTATATGTATATATTGAAATCAATGACCCCCAGGGCGGGGGCAATTTTGACCCCAGGGCTATAATTTGAACAATCTTGCTAGAGGTTTACTACACCATGTTTCATGCAAAATATCTAACCTCTAGCATTTGTCAATTGCTAGAATAATTTTTTTTTGAAGTTTTTACTATAAGTTTTTACTATATACATATAAGGAAAACCAATGACCCCCGGGGCGGGCCGATTTTGACCCCAGGGCTATAATTTGAACAATCTGGGTAGAGGTCTACAAGACAATGCCTTATGCGAAATATCTAAGCTCTAGGCCTTTTGGGTCTTTACAAGGTGTTTTAAGTTTTTACTATATGTAAATATATTGAAAATCAATGACCCCGGGGCGGGGCCGATTTTGATCCAAGGGCTATAATTTGAACAATCTTAGTAAGGGTCTACCAGACGATGCCTTATGCAAAATATCTAAGCTCTAGGCCTTTTGGGTTTTTACAAGAAGGTATTTTAAGTTTTTACTATATGTACACAGGGTTCTCGGGGACGCTTATTTTGGCGTCCCGGTACGCATGTTTATTACAGCTGGACGCAAATATTTCAGAGCAAGGATTCCACGTATGCTTAATTTTGCCTGGGGACGCATAAACATTACCGATTGTTTACAACCACAAATACACAAATGCGTCAGCGCGTGTCAATCTATGGTAGGCGGTCCTATGCACATCGACCCGTGAAGCGATTAGCCAATCAGCGCTAACGCTTCCGATCATTATCACGCAATAGTGATTAGACTAATGTATACACGCGCTGTATGTAATTACCAGATATAACACGAGGTGATAATTTTATATCTTTGATCAACAGTTGATTGGAAATTAGCAAATTTTACCGACAAAAGGATAAATTATCAATTACACCGCAAGTTTAAAGACTGTTTTCTCAAATTACAAACGAGTGTAATTTTGAATGATTGTCCAATAGTTTCGGCATTTTCTAGGCACAATTTTGCTTTAGTTTCATTCTTGCAAAATCTTTCTATAAGAGTATTAAGAATTTAAGATATTTTGCCGAAATGCCAGGACAACAAACCAAAATACACATACACTTTTCTTTGATATTTAGATTCTATCCGAAAATTGATCCCGAACATCGGCGATTTCACGTTCGCCAGAAACCCTAAAATTTTGCAAAAATTCTCGGTTTCCAAGCCAAACATACGAATGAATTGTTCTTTTATTATTTAATCAACTTTAAATCTTTAAATATCGATCTTCAATTTGCCCCCTTTTGAAGATATTTGCTAAAATAATTGTCGACCGGATGAATCTCTTACACACTGTGTGAAGCTGTACACGATTTTCCTATTCATTCCGCTAAACGCTTTACGTTTTTTTACAAATCTTTAGAGTGGACTTATTTAACCAGAATTAAATTTAATTTGGTATAAAAGTGAAAAAAACAAAAACAACGATTTCCATGTGTTGATGCATTATAATGAAATAATTTCATAATGAATATTAACAACAAAACAATAATTATACTATGTAGTTCAGAGTTTCTTTTGAATAACTATAAACTTTGGAAGTCTCTTGAAGATTCAAAATATCAGCAATACTATTGTGAGCATTGAATGACTAATCTGTAAACATATTAATTGCGACACGCTTTTGGACTCCAACTTTTTCAGGGTTGGGAGTCCATGGACTCCATGTTTTAAAGTCCTAGTGAGAACCCTGGTACATAGTGAAAATCCATGACCCCTGGGGCGGGGCCAATTTTGACCCCAGGGCTATAATTTGAACAATCTTGTTAGAGGTCTACCAGAAAATGCCTTATGCAAAATATCTAAGATCTAGGCCTTTGGGTCTTTACAAGAAGATCTTTTAAATTTATTCTTATAATTCCTTCTGATTGCCATGGCAACCAGATATCTGCATGGAATGAAATTCTTTGAACAACTTTGGAAGCCCTTCACCCAAGGAACAATCCTGCCAAGTTTGGTTGAAATTGGACTAGCGGTTTTTTACAAGAAGATTTTTTAAGTTCACTATATAATCTATATAACACACACACAAACACACACACAGGTGAATCGCTATATGCCACCGCATCGCAGATGCCGCGGTGGCATAATAAATCGGCTTGCATGACTGTAGATCCCAAACAAATCTACATCAAAGTACTGTAATTGTTTAAGGTCACATGCTCACATCAAATATGAATAGAGGTTTTATGGTCATAGCTGCAATACTATTGGACTTAGTACACATGACTGATGTCTAAAATGAATTGTTGCTTAGTTGAGACGTTACAGCGCTGCCAATCTTAAATGTTAAAAACATCAAATTTAAATACCAAAGTGCTCAAGTTCACAAGCTGGTAACTATTCATAGAAAGAGTCACATTTTGGCAGTTATTACTTTTTTTACTTTTTTACATACTACACAATTTACTGTATATGGATATCAGGACAGACAAGGGCAAGTCTTCCGTATTGTTTAATTACTGTTGCCATTTCAACTATGATAAACAACGTAACAGAACCTTTCTATAACACTTAACATAATAATTTACCTGTGCTTTTCTGCCTACAGCTCCATTAAAATGTGTGAAGGGAACAACTTCCTTCTTGGCAATAACATTTTTTAAATAACGTGTAGCACGCTTGACATGCATATGCTTGACAGCCGCAGCCGTCTCTCTGGTGTTCTAAAAATATCAAAACCAATGTTGGCATAAATCAGAATTCGAAAATGATCAGATAAACAAGAGGGCCATGATGGCCCTGAGGTCGCTCACCTGTATATAGGCCCCCCCCCCCCGGGCCAATTTTTATCCAAGGGCTTTTATTTGTTTATTTGAACAGACTTGGTAGACACCCATAAGAAGATGTTTCATGCTAAACATCTAAGTTCTAGCTCATTGGGTTCTTTAAAAGAAGATTTTTAAAGTTTTTACTATACACATATAGTTAAAAACAATGACACCCCTGGGGCAGAGCCAGTTTTGACCCCCGGGCTTTTATTTGAACAAACTTTGTAGATATTTACTTAAAGATGTTTCATGCTTAATATCTAAACTCTAGCTATTTGGTTTTTTTCAAAGAAGATTTTTAAGTTTTTGCTATACACATATAAGGAAAATCAATGACCCCCCCGGGCGGGGCCAGTTTTGACCCCAGGGCTTTCATTTGAACATACTTGGTAGACACCCATTAGAACATGTTTCATGCTAAATATCTTAGCTCTAGCTCTTTGAGTTCTTTAAAAGAAGATTTTTTAAGTTTTTACTATATGCATATAGGGAAAATCAATGACTCCCTGGGGCGGGGCCAATTTTGACCCAAGGGCTTTTATTTGAACAAACTTGGTAGACACTCATTAGAAGATGTTTCATGCTAAATATCTTAGATCTAGCTCTTTGGGTTCTTTAAAAGAAGATTTTTTAAGTTTTTACTATATGCATATAGGGAAAATCTATGACCCCCTGGGGCGGGGTCAATTTTGACCCCAGGGCTTTTATTTGAACAAACTTGGTAGACATTCACTAGAAGACGTTTCATGCCAAATATCTAAGCTCTAGCGCTTATGGTTCTTTAAAAGAAGATTTTTTAAGTTTTTACTATATGCATATAGGGAAAATCAATGACCCCCCGGGGCGGGGCCAATTTTGACCCCAGGGCTTTAATTTGAACAAACTTGGTAGACACTCACTAGAAGATGTTTCATGCTTAATATCTTAGCTCTAGCTCTTTGGGTTCTTGAAAAGAAGATTTTATAAGTTTTTACTATATGCATATAGGGAAAATCAATGACCCCCCGGGGCGGTGCCAATTTTGACCCCAGGGCTTTTATTTCAACAAACTTGGTAGACACTCACTAGAAGATGTTTCATGCCAAATATCTTAGCTCTAGCTCTTTGGGTTCTTTAAAAAAAGATTTTTTAAGTTTTTACTATATGCATATAGGGAAAATCAATGACCCCCTGGGGCGGGGCCAATTTTGACCCCAGGGCTTTTATTTGAACAAACTTGGTAGACACTCACTAGAAGATGTTTCATGCCATATATCTAAGCTCTAGCTCTTAGGGTTGTTTAAAAGAAGATATTTAAAGATTTTTCTTTCGGTTGCCATGGCAACCAGAGTTCTGCATGGAATTAAATTCTTTGAACAATTTTTAAAGGTGACCACCAAAGGAACATTCCTGTGAAGTTTGGATGAAATTGGCTCAGTGGTTTATGAGGAGATGTCATTTAAAGCAAAAGTTTACGGACGGACGGACGGACGACGGACGCCGGACGAAAAGCGATCACAAAAGCTCACCCTGTCACTTTGTGACAGGTGAGCTAAAAAAACAAGTAAGTAGATTATGATACTTTCACATCATTTAACAGGGCCTTTCAAGCTATATTTTGGAAAAAGGCCCCTAGCATAAATTTGGAAAAATGTTAGAAGTTAAAAGTCGGTTAAAATTGTAAGTTAAAAAGAGACCCAACTCCAAAAATTGCTTTCAGAATTATGTCCTTAGTCTAAAACTGCACCTTGTCATAATGAATTTTTTCATGTTTATACCTTTTGATTGTAATTGCTTACTGTTTATTACAATAAATTTATATATATGAAGCTAGAGAAATAATGTTATACAAGTTAACTTAATCCCAATTCAGGCAATAGAACTACAAAATTAGTCATTACTACATGATTCATAATTCTTAGTTCCTTTCCACTTTCAAAGTTATAAACACTAATTTTGAGATTTAAAGTTCAATCTAGCATCTAGTCAGTTGTGAATGTTTTTAAATAATTATATCTGCCACGAATTATGAAAAACTTATACTGGTCATACCTTGAAGTGAACCCTGAGATAGGAACCCTTGGCTTTTGCCGCTGAAATGAGAAGAAAGATTTGTATTAAAAACATCTTTATAAATTAGAACATATTTTCAACTATCAAATATAAGACAAAGCCTGCTGGCCGCAAGTACATAAACCCAAGTAACTAGGGAGACCATGACCAACCTGCATGTCATTCCTGCTGTCTGATCATTGTACTTTTTCTTTCATTGAAAATTTGACAAAAAAAATGTCAAATTACCAAAGAATAAACTGTTTCTGTGTGAGAGTTTAGCGCAAAGGCCACTAGCAAGTAAAACTTTGATCAGGCCCGTAAAATTCAATTGATAACCAGAGCTCCAGATAATTTTTTTGGCCAAGGGGTTTTTACCCCTCAAAATTTAGAGTGAGGGGTAAAATGCAAATTCTGAAAAACTTAAGGGGTAAAATCTGTCAAAGAAGCATTTTGCATTTTTTATAAGCAAATTAAACTTGTTGTTTTTGTTTGTTTGTTTATTTTCTTTTTTTAGAAAACCCTTTACAAATAAAATACTGATTCAATGTGAAACAATACAAAACATGCCCTGCAAAGGCAGACTTCCAGAGTATACTGGAACTCAAGTTAAGGATACACAGCAAAATTATCAGGATTTCCATTTTCAAAATTTGGAAGTCAAAGACTTCAAAATCTCTGATATTGGAAGTCACATTATATAGGGCTAGGTATAGAAGGAAAAGTATTAGATTTTAGGAGGTCAAAAGCCAAAATGAAGGAGTGGATGCCTTGAAATTATTTTATTTTCTAGGAGTCAATATTTTCTTTCTTTATTTCTGTTGGCATGTATCTTATCATGTACTCCAGTTTGAACAATTATAGTTGAAATTAGAATTAAAGAAAAAATAAACAAGATTTTTTTCATCTTTCCTTAAAAAAATATTGGTCTGAGAGAAGTGTCCGTAACTGTAGACTGGGTACGAAAATATTGAGTACAAAACTGCAGGTGAAAAACATGTTATTTTGTTCCCACAACAAAAGTGAAAGAAATTAAAATATATTTCTGTTTACATTGAGGCATAAGCATGTCAACCAGTGATTTTTCTCACTTAATTGGGAAGAGGCCTTAGCCTCTTGATTTTGGGAAAAAACATCGCTAAAACTGCTGATTTGGGAAGTAAAAAAGCTGGTTTAAGTTCAGATTTTTGGGAAAACTGCATGATTTTAAAGAAAATTTCAATAGGGAAGAGGCCTTTTTTCGGAGTCTGATATATAAGTAGGAAAATCACTGGTCAACAGATGCCAAAACAAACTTAATACTATGTTAACTCCTACGATGATTATCTGGAACAAATTTTATCAATAATTTCACAGGTTGAGTTACGCGAGTTACCTCTCTTCTGTACTTCCTGCTACTTTCGTTTTAAACATGCGTTGTTGACAACAGAATTTTTAGTTTTCAATGCAATAAAATGGAAATATATTGTATTTTTATGCTCAAAACATCCTCTTTCTTAATATCGAATGTTTACACTTCTTTTCTTTCACGCTTAAATTTTGACATCAGGGCCAAAACACCATTTTTGGGGAAGGGGCCTCAGCCTTTTTCTTGGGGAAAATATGCGTGATTTTGGCATACTTTGGGAAAAGGGGTCTCAAATTTAACACAAACTTTTAACAAGTTCTTTAAAATAGAAAAGCAAAAAGCACTGGGAAATACAAATGAGGCAGTCAAAATCCATAATTCAACACCATCATTTAATTTTGTTCTTAATTCTATGGGAAATTTCAAAAGACTGGGGAATTTTGAGGACCAAACTGGGGAAAAAAAGAGGCTAGTTTTGTTGGGGAAGTAGCCTATATACGGCCTCTACAAAGAAGGGTTTTTTGGCCCTGGACATACAGGCGTATTTTCATTTTGTTGTGCGTAACTTTGACGCACGAATTTTGAAAGTGATGCGTATTTTAGAATTTCTATGCGTATTTTACGCTTATACGCACGCTATCTGGAGCTCTGGATAACTAGCTTATGAAAAATTAGTAATATCAGTTTCTGAAAATGAAATGAATTTCAAATTTATGCAAGTTAACCCCAATTCAAGGAAAAGAGCTACAAAATTACTACAGGATTCATTATTCTTCATCCAATTTTCCACTTTCAAAGTTAAATATTTTTTGGCTTGTACATGTGTTAATTTAAACCTGAACCAATTAGTAGATTTTGACAACCACTAACCCAACTACCTTGTGGTTTTCTGATGACAGGTCGTATTTTATTTTGTCCAAACTGAAAGACTGACATGTCTGTGATATATTTTCCATGATAAAGCTTGTAAAAAATTCAAGTGAATGATACTTTTAAAATGATATTAAATAACTTTTAAAATGATAATATGAAATTAGTCAAAGCCTATGAACGGGGAAGTCGGTAAAAAAATCATTTCATTTTTCCGTTTTAAAGGTGTCATTCAGTATTATATGTACCCGCTTCCGTTTTCACTTGGAACCCTCGACGATTATTATTAATCCGAAAAGTTGAGATTTGTTCCGTTATCATTGAGTAACATTGTAAATGGCGGCCCCTAACTAAAACCGACACTGAAAATTTTTATTGATAGGTATAGAATTCTACATATTTTTTATTTTTTTTTTTTTATTTGATTTTCTTTTAAATATACACGTGTAGTCTATAGCCGGGCAAGCCAAAGCCCGGGCCCACGGTTTGTCTTCCCCATATTAAATGTTTGTAAACAAACACAAGAACTCACATTTTGAGGGGTTCTCTGGTTCTGAAGCGTATCTCGTCATATTGGTTCTGTAAATAATAAATAAACATAAATATAAATTATAACTCTATACATACAACACTTTTCAGTAAAGCTTTAACACATAGCACTTGTACAAAACAATTTTACTTGTTTCATGCATTAATGCTCAATCGGCAATCTCCTGGTTTAGACCTCTATGTATTTTTCAGGAGTAAAAAACTTGTATATATAATACACTAGAGAAAACGGAATGAACCTTATATATACTCCTGGTTTAGACCCCGGGGTCTAATCCAGGATATAGCCGCTCAATCAAGTCAAGTCAATTTTATTTATAAGTCGGATACATCAACAATAAACATAAGCTCTGATGAGCTTTTTACACCGACGATGTGTACATATAAACACTGTCACATAACTTTTATCCGTTCGTAATGCCAGACCATAACATATTACATCAGGGTTTGTCTGAAATTATTGTCAAATTAAAATTTTAAGTTTATTATTCGTTCGACTTGTCTTAATTGATGATCATATACTGTCATTTTAAATGGTAAATGATTATTTGAGGAGACTTAGTCGCTTCAGAGTAGCAGCTTAGCCACGTTTAAATCCCATGACAAAAGAAACATCTGGATTTAGAAGAAGGCGGAGCTGCGAAACCCAGCTACTAACGCTGACAGACGAGCTCATCAAGTCCATGGACAGACGTAAACAACATGACCTCGCTGTGCTGGACTTCAGCAAAGCCTTCGACCGCGTCCCACACAGCCGCTTGCTTGTCAAGCTACATCATTATGGCATCAGAAACCATACCTTGAAGTGGATTGAGGCATTTCTCACAGGCCGCACTCAGCGCGTAGTTCTTGATGGAGCAACGTCCGACCCAGCACCCGTTATCAGCGGAGTCCCCCAGGGAAGTGTGCTCGGACCCATACTCTTCCTGGTCTTCATCAATGACCTGCCACTTCATGTCACGTCCAAAGCCAGACTCTTTGCTGACGACTGTGTGGTATACCGGGAAATCAACACTGAAGAGGACTGCCACGTTTTGCAGGATGACCTGAAGAAGTTGGCATTGTGGGAGAAACGCTGGGGCATGAGTTTTCACCCAGAGAAATGCAGTATAATCAGGGTCCACAGGAAGAGGAACCCCATCATATACCCGTACTCCTTGAAGGGCCACACACTCGAGATAGACTCGATAACCAAGTACCTCGGAGTCCATATGTCTGGAAACCTCTCCTGGAATCAACATGTTGACAAGATCGTAAAGAAGGGCAACAGCACACTCGGCTTCCTTCGACGCAACCTGCGCATCAGCAATGAACAGGTCAAGAGCGCAGCCTACATGTCACTCGTGCGACCAGGCCTTGAATATTGCTCCACCATCTGGAACCCTTATACCAAGGACCTTACACGCAAGCTCGAGATGGTCCAGAGGAGAGCTGCAAGATATGTGACGAACCGTTACCACAACACAAGCAGCGTATCCTCAATGATCCAACACTTGGAGTGGGAGACATTAGAGTCACGACGGACCAAAGCCCAGCTGACCATGATGTTCAAGATCACCAATGACCTTGTGGACATACCAGTCAGCGATTATCTCACCCCTGCCCCGAGCCGCACTAGAAGTGACCACTCCAAGAAGTTCCATCTACCATCAACATCTACATCGTACTACAAGAACTCCTTCTTCCCTCGTACAGCCACGATATGGAACAGCTTACCTGCCTCCGTTGCAGAGGCTCCTGACTTGGTATCCTTCAAGCAGGGGCTATCAGCCCTCACATTCTAAGTCGCCTTAGGGGCCCAGCTACAAGTACCCACTAGTGATATCCAAGGCTGTGCCGGCAGCGGCCACCGTAACCGGAGAGGTTTGGGTTGAAGAGGCGAAATATAGCTGGCCATACTTTTTGTCTATATCTCTATCTTTGTACTATCCAACCTCTTCTTACTTTCTATCATTTCTTGTATATTTCTTTTTCTTGACCTAGCACCACCCGTCGCGTCATAATCAAGTGTGATTGCGCCGACGTACAATGTAGATGTAGATGTAGATCGTTACATGCATGTTTATTTGCGGGACTGTTGAAGAAACATCAGACTAGGACGGTAAATTTAAACGACTATTACAAGTTCATTAAGGCGTTAAACCGGGACACGACATCTTGAGTAGTAAGATAAATGAAGAAGCTTTCAATAATTTGAACATAATGTGTTTCAAAGGCTCTAGTTACATAGATTCTGAAGGATGTAAATTTGATCTAAATAAACAAACGTTAAAACCTGAGACTGAACCGGAAAAGGAAGTGTAGGTATACAAGTAGACTGTATTTGGTTTTTTTAGCAACCAATCGAATTCACATGAATTGCCCTAATCGAATCATTTTACCCCAAGTAGGTGTCAAACACCAACATTTTACAAATTTTGTCATGTTTTTTAAATAATCACAACATGCAAGTAATAATTAGTATCAATTGTATCATTAATCTCCTAGAAAAATTTGTTTATGAAACATAAATTTCGGTTATCAACAGAGACATATAACATGTATTTTAAGGTCTCTGTTATTATTAAGAATCTAGTCATATCTTTAATTTGTATCATAGTTTGGAGACCTTTCTGTTGAAAATGTGTCAGGGTTAAATCGTATATACATATACATGCACCGTGCGTTAACTGGAGTGCGGGTATTAGTTACCCGCACTCCAGAGCATGCCCATTGATTGGCTCATTTTTGCTGGGGTTTACATATTGTGACGGCAGAGAAAGGGAAAGCGACAGAAATATCATATTCAGATGTTCGTTCATTGGTTCATTTTTGCCGGGGTTTCATATTGTGACATTAAGGAACGTGTTTTTATGTTTGACTATGATACAAAAGAGAAAGAACACCAAAACACTCGGCAATCTGATTAATACGCCCCCTCGTACAAATCAGATAGCCTCGTGTTTCGGTGCTCTTTCTATTACTTATTTTACGGGTACAATATAATTGTCACTCATTAATTCTCCCGTTTTTACGTATATTTCATGTGTTCCGGTTGTTACATGTTCACAATTTTGAAATTTATGCCATATGTTCTTATGAACCATAAAAGTATTGAATAAATCTTGAAATCAAGTTGTACATAGCCTTGATGGATTTATTTTAGAAAGAAAATAAGTCAATGAATTTTTCTATTAATACATATATGCGTATTTATAAAACTGGATATGATATGAAAACAAAATAAAAAGGAAAGCAGCCATCACTGAATGTTGTATCCCCCAAACACACACAACAGCCACTTGATAGATACCCAAACTGATCCAGCAGAGTACAGAATATAAATAGTATAAAACATGACAAAAATGGAAAGGACACCTGGGTAAATGTACATATATGTATGCAAATTGTAGAACAGGGAGGGCAAGAAAAAATAATTGTTGTTAGTTTGGGACATTATATATCGAACTTATTTTATGCCCTAGACCCAGAGCTGACTCATTTCAAAAGGGCTAGGAAAGGGTTTTTCAAATAGTTATCTATTAGGAATATCCTGAAAACATACTGAGACAACGTTCGAGTTTATTCGTGAACCTTAGCTGATAGGTGCAAATTGAATGGGACGGGGAATATTAATTTGAAGAAGCATGTTCTGCCCCCGGGTCACCAAAACTTGTTGATGTTTTTTTTTTATATTTACTAAATGCTTTATGTTCAACCCTTGTATAGTTGGAGGCTACGCTTCCTCTTTTGATTACATCTGACGTACCAAATGGAGCTCTATGATGGACAGTTCGTTAATCCTTTTAGGAATGAATGATCTTAATTTTCGTCTTCTGCTTGCTTCGTCGGGCCCGTGTAGGTGATTTTATTGCTGCTCTGTCTTTGAATACTTTTGTTACGGTCATTGGGTTTACTTTTATATTTATCTACATCGTATTTTCCGTGTTTTACTTATTTCATCTTTTGTAACCATAACAACTGTTAGAATTTTACTTGCCTGTGATTCATTTTTACACTGTCTCGTTTAAACGAATCGTGGGAGCTATGAGTGGGGTTAAGTGCACCATAAACGGTTTAAACTCCAAGCAGTGATGATGCCTATTACCGTAAAAAATCGTCTACTTTAATTTCCTTGTCGGTTTCTGTTGTTTCCTATTATTAAAGTGATCGCCCCGTCCCTTTTTTGCGTTATATATGTGACCTTCCCTGTTTTTGTTTGGTGTCCTGCTGGGCTCCTTGGCGGTGGTCTTGTGTTGCTATATTGTGTTGGGGTTGCGTTTAAAAATCTGTGGGGACAGGTAAATTCATCTACATATTAAGAAATAGTGTTCTATTTAAAAAAAAAAACAGTACATATCATCCTAGGAAGCAATGAGTGCCGCAAGCGATGTTAATCTTGACATGTGTTTTTGTTAAAATTTGACTTTCTTTAGTATACATAATGAATTCTTCAGAAAATCATTCGATCTGTAAAACAAAATACCATAAAATATTTAAAAGGTTTTCATTCTCATTGCGACCCACCAAATATAAGGAAAGGGGTGGATTCAACAATCCATAAAGTTCGGTATAAATTGGAAAGTAGCCCATTGCTCTTCAACACAGTCCGTATCATTTTCCGTCTTCACAGCTCTTCATCATTCCATTTTTGTTATACAAAGGTATATCAAAATGAACACGTATAATTTCCATTTACTTTATCTTAATTAAGCCTTATCGCTTGATAATTATAATGCATAAATGAAAATTTAAATTTTCCCGGCCTAGTGCATCCTAGTAAGTAATTTAAAGAGAGACTTTATTACATTATATATAGCTCTGTGCAAAAAAGGTGCCATAAATGACTTTTATGTTTTTTTGAAATCAATATTTATATAATGATATGGTTACATGACATACATGTAAAGAATATCACATATCATAAAGATATTATGACAGGTCCTTACTCACAAGTATATGAAATTTAAAGTTGATACGAGTGTTTCAAGCCAGGTAATGTGCACGTCATGTACGTAGCCTTAAAAGTGATAGGCATAATAGAGTGATGTAAATTAAATATCAAAATGTCTTAAATGTCCATTTGACTGAATTTAATTAAAAACCACCAAACACCCCACCCCCTCCAAAAAAGGGGAAGAAAAAATAAGAAATACATAAATTAATTTATTAATAAAAAAGATTCAGAATTAATGTGCTAAGTGTAATCTTGAATTAGACATACTTTAAGGTTTAGCAGAGAATGATACTGCATGTCATCATGATCATTATCAAAACGTCACAAAATTCATGAAATAGTGCCATAATAATGACTTATAGGAGAGGCTACTATTGGTAAACAGCATCCCTATATGATTCATAGCCCAAAAACTCGAGCCGTCTGTCAAAATGACTGCGCATGCGCACATGCTCTTCTGTTCGTTGGTGAATAATCAACAGAAAATATTCCAAATTATTTTAGTACCATTCTAAAGCAGTTATATTTCAAGTAAAAAATTTATGGAACATACCAGGATGGATATATACATATGATATAAAGGATGCTATGAAAACGTCATTGCAGTTATCTAGTCACAAACGTTTTTATTTCTGTTGTTCGTGCTGGAGCATACCCCACCCACCAACTTGTCAATGGTATTTATTTATTCAACTGAATGATAGTTTTAACACAAATAATTGCGTCTAACCTATTGTTTTGCTATAGTTTGTTACATGTTTTGTATACACAGTTTAATTACAATTAAGTTTTGTATTGTATTACCAAACAAAAGTTGTTTATATTTTAGTTTTATCTACTTCAAAGTTCAAATAGACCTAGTCCTATAACCTGGGACATACGATATCGTATATCCCAGCTATAACATAAGACGTTTCCATTACTACTACGTACACTCCAATGTCTTATCGACTTTTTCATAAGTTCCTTTAGCAAAACCTGCAGCGATTTTGAAGCACTATATAAACCGTCGTAATTTTCTACAAAAACAATATTTTGAGTCAAAAGATATGCAAACAGTAAATTTAAACATTTTTGCATCAATGTGCAGCAAAAAAAAAATAAATGACTCACCTTCGAATGTAAATAAATCCAATCCAAAACAATTTATACCTCTTTCACTGCTATATACATTCGGCCATTTTACCTGTATACTTGTGAACGTGTTTTGCTTAAGGAACTTATGAAGAAGTCGATAAGACGTTGGAGTGTACGTAGTACTAACGGAAACGTCTTATGTTATAGGACTAAAATAGACCTTAAATATCATATCTAAAAATATTTATCAGTTCCCAGATGAGAAAAAAAAATCAAAACATTAATGTACCGCTTGTATAAGGTTTTGTTCTTCTGAATTTATTCTACATACATTTCATCTTTTGCTAAGTCAGCCAGTATGTTGGAGGCTACCCCTCCTCAAGCAACAAAACAATATACAATATGCCATATATGCCTTATTCTCATCGATTCGTGCCTTTAGTACTTTAATGATGAATTTAACCATTTTTTGTCCTGATGAAGATCATTGTAAGTAGACTTTAAAAATTTAATTTCAACCAATCAGGTGGTGACATGTGGTTTCTCTTAGTCCTCCTATGCCTTCAGTTTATTAAAGTCAAAATTATCTCTTTTTTTTGAAATGTGTATCGATTATCCATCGATAGAAAAACCATACAAATGACGTGACTAAAAAAGAGGTAACAAATAGTCATGTGTGTTACTATAAATAGTAACATGTGTTTCTATTAATAATAACATAAATCTGGAATGTTGCTAGAAGTCTATATTATGCTTAGAAAAATACAAAATATCTATAAATAGAACAAACTGTTAGTCGTCAATGTTTTACTTGACCGTTTTTAATTGATTACTGCGGACAATTCCATCGATGATAATGAAGATATTTTGATGTGCCAAAGCTAGATTCTGAGAAATTTTCGTTCTGGGTCAGAATGCTGGAATGCCCAGGCACAAAATACCACAATATCTCATTGCGTAATAGTATACAATTAGTTGGACTATATTGATGCTAATTTTGTCCCTGAGTGTCCTACTCCTCGAGTCAACACCTTTTAAGTGTAAGTCAGAAAGTTTCAACAAATGTTTGTTAAGAAAGAAAACCATTGGATAGTTTTAAACATCAAAGTAAAGTTAATGTATAGATCTGCAAAATTTCTACAACATAGAATGCATGGATCATTAGTAAATATAGTATATTTAAATAGCACTATAAAAGTTACTTTTAGCTAGGCCAGTTTGTTATGTGCAAGATTTGACAGCATATTGCACTTATAACAAGCATATTGAAATACATTCTTCTGCCCACACTCCCACAGTATGCTAAAATGCTAAATTCATTTAATTTATATGTACTGTTAATTGATATAAATACTTCTGTTTGTAGATGAGATTTTCCTATAATTAAAGGCCAGATGGATCAGTCACAGAAGTTAGACGCAGTTGAAAAACTTATTGGTTATACAGGTCTTGGACATGGCAAGGCTAGAGAATTTTTGGAAAGTAAGTTATTTTCTTCTATATAAATATCTCCTTTTATTTTTTTTTAAAGGTTAACTATTCATCGAATAAAGTTCTATCATTTTCTGAAAGATTTGCCTTCTCATCCTTGTGGCAGGGTCAGCCCTCCTGTTGGAAACACAAACATTTGCCAGCCTAACTTAGTAACTGTCATTGAAATACAACTCTGTATATTGGATCCAGGGATTTTTCCACAGGTGACCATGTCTGTCACCATGACATATAAATACCAACATTTTACAATGACAATGTTGAAGATTATGCTTATGATATATTGGGCAAACTTTCTTGCAAAATATTGCTTGAATTATTTCTTATCCTAAATTTGATAGCTGGCCATAATATGGATATGACTTACAGATAAACTTGTTAATGATAATATTTGTGCATTTGAGATAGTTTTATCAGTTTTGTTCACATTTTATGACTCATTCATTGTCAAAATTCTAAACAAAATGGATGATTATAGTTTTCTTATTGATTATTACTTACGTTTTTATCTTCAGTATAGACTATAGTCTTATTTTATATTGTATATATTCAACGTAAGACTTCTTTGGTTTAGTGCAAGTTGATACAAATTAAAAAGATGATTAAGAAATTAAATTAAATAAAAGAATATGGGTATGCCAGTTGAATTATTTATAATAATTCAGTGCCTATTCAGAATTCTAGAAATAGTGAATTTCCCCCTCAGGGTGAATTTAAAAAAA
Source organism: Ruditapes philippinarum (assembly GCF_026571515.1). Lineage (NCBI taxonomy): Eukaryota > Metazoa > Mollusca > Bivalvia > Venerida > Veneridae > Ruditapes > Ruditapes philippinarum. The sequence goes on from NW_026864034.1 coordinate 143,364, forward strand.
ATAGGGGTGAATCGAAAAATAGGGGTGATTTCCAAAAACAATGGGTGCCAACAATGATGTTTATATCAAGTCAGGACCAATCTTTTTCCCAGAAATTTACAAGGCTGCCAGCTATATGGCTGTCAGCAGCCTCATTCAGGTTGTGTTATAGAATTATTGAACTGTGCATCTCCTGAGAATTATGCTTGATCAGTGCCAGTTTATGAAAGAAATGTATTATTCTTTTGAATGACATGATTGTCTAAACTTTGTTCACAGTAATGTTCAATCAATGTAATTCTTTGATTAAAATTATTATTTTTATTTACGGCTACAAGAGTTGTCCCCCTAAACTTTTTCAACAAATTTTTTTAATAATATAATAGTTACCTTCTGATGGCTTCCATTAGTTTTTGGTCAAATAGGCCCACTGAAAATTTAACATCAATTCAGATGAGGGATTTGTATGCTCATGCCTGATAAATGTGCTCTATCTTTGAAAAAATAGTGTGAATCTCGCAATTGAGCATTTTAGAATAGACACTGATAATTGCAGAAGAACTTTGGTGAGACGAAGTTGAAGGCACTTCTGAAATGACTTTGAGAGATCAAGACTTAGACTTGTGTATCAGGCTATTCCAAGTGACTTACAAAAGGCACAAAAAGGGAAAAAGCAATAACTTATACAGAGTACAGTAATCATACATGCAACATTTACATGATTTAGCTAACAAGTAATGAAACTATGGTAAATCGTTAGGTTTCAGTGTCAGAAATAGAAATATGTTTATAATTTAATACACATATTATTTAGAATACCCAATATATATTTTAGCTTTTTATTGATAAGCAGCATATAATTAATTTATGGAAATTATCATTTATATCAAGATAATTTGGGTACATGATATAACATGACCTTTGTCAGATCACTGAACAGATATGATAATGTTTTGTAAGTGTAATGACCTTTCTTCAGTAACTAGGGTAACCAGCTATGGAAAAAAGTCTCACTTAAAGTAATGGAGTGTCTTATAGAAGGATTTGAAGGTACTTTATTTAGAGTGACAAAATATATTTGAAAAAAACATTATACTATAGGTATTTTTGAATCAATGCAAATAATGGTAGGATAGGTACATGTACTTTAGTTATGTTACTATTTTAGAGTTATAGGAAAAAGAGTAAAAGTGATGTAAGATATTGTAGAGTAATGGAAGGTGTTTTTTTAAAAGAAGAAATAAAAGTTGCCATGATATAATTTGGGATTCATTTTTGAGGAGAAAAGGAAAGTAATTTGAAAAAAATCTAAAATTGTTTATCTTACATTTTTCTGGAAAAAACAAAACAAAAACAATATGCCTCAGAATTAAATACTAGTAAATTTTTGTAAAAGTACTTGTATATCAAAAATAAAAAAAAGCACTTTGGAGCCAAAATGGGCATTTAAGTAATTAAAAAAAATTCACAAACTTGGATATATTGAAATTTTTACTGCGCAATTTAGAAAAAGGAAATTCTGAGTTTTTATGGGATAATTCCAATTTCAGGAGAGAAACTTATAATTCAGAAATACTTTGCATTATGATCAGTCCTTTGATCAGTCAGTCACCAACATTTTTTTGCATTTATTAGCAAAGAGGGTATTTACATTTGAATGAACCTCCCTGTAAATGACTATGATATATGTTAACCTGTGATGTAGAGGGCGTTAACCTATGTCAGTACTAATTGAATGATGTCTCATGTGACAGCTGGCCGCTTTGAAACAACAAACATACTGGTATACTGGTTTATACAGGATTATACATGTAATGGAATACAAAGAATATTAGTATAATATTATATACCGTAGATTTATAAAACCATACATTTCAATCATTATAAAATACAGTAGCATTTGTGCGTGTCATTGGAATTTAAAAAAAAAACGGATTTATATAGATAAATGCTTCACTAAACTTGATATACATGTAGGTATATACCATTTAATAGTCTTGTACATTGTACCGCAACATACATTTTTCTGTTCAATGTCTAAAGGAAAAATACATTCAAATTTTCTTATGAATATACATAATAATAATAATAATAATAGTAATAAATAATAATGATAATAATATGTACATATAATAGGATAACTTCGGATAGTAATGACCTAATAAAAATACCTTGACTTGTTGTTTGATTTTTTTGCTTCTCATAATTATGTCAGTGAACATTTACATGTATATAATATTTATTGTGCAATAAACAGATAAATATTCTTATCATAATGGATTATTCTAAATAATTATCTGAAAGTAATTTATGATTGTATGACTAATGTAAGTTGTAAGTATAGGAAAAAAATATACATTTTTGTATATTGTTTGCTGTATAGAATGGTTAATGTGATGAGAAAATGATGTTTGTAGAAAACTATCTTCTTGTTGTTTGTTATGATGATGATCAAATTAGAATAGTTCTACCAGCCGGTATAATGTGAACATGTTATAATATATGAGCATTGAAAACTATAGCTGTATAACACGGACTGGAGGTAATTGCGCAGAAGGAATTTCTGATATTCATCCTGTTTTGTGTTTTTTGGGGGATATGTTTTGATGAACTTAAATTTACGCTGAGAATACACTTGTTAATTTGACAAGGTGTGTTCATGTTTGACCAGAAGTTTGTTACTGTATTATATAGAAGTTTTAAAAAACATGTTTTGTCTAGGACAGTGAACACCAAACAATGTTGAAGCTAATGTTTTTGTGTTTTCATAGACTATTTTTAACATGATCAAAGAAAATCATTTTCCTTTTTGTCTAATGCAGTTATGTTCCTTTTTCCTTTATTGCTAATTTTTTTATTTTTTGTTAAATGTTAAGTTAGTAACTGTTGTAAATTTTCAGATGCATGGATTTTTCATTTAGAAATAAACAGGTAATCTGACTAGGCACCATACGGCTTTAATTTATTATTTTCCTGTTAATAAAGAGGTTGTATTATGGAATTGCCTTATGGCAGGCAACATTCTATTTCTATTACTTGATAGGAATAAGTCTCCCACATTTAAATGATTGGTAGATGTTTACGATACTTCAGACCTTTTAAATGAAATGACAAGCTTTTCTGATCAGAATATCGAATCCTTATTACATTATTACATGTATTACCAGTTAAGGGCTCTGTTTTCAAGTTCAAGAACACATGTAAAGTCAAAGGTCAGATAAAAAGTACATATATATCTGTCAGCATTACATAGGTCAAAGGGTCAAAATTACCAGAGACATTTGTCTGGAGCATATCTTCAGTTGTACATGCATGCAGGAATCTTGGTATCACTTGACACACCATCATGACACATAGCATTGCAAACATGGAAAAAATCTCTAGGTCAAAGGTCAAGGTCATCTCCATAGTGATATGAGAGATTGTTATATAACCTGACACAAGAATTCAAAATTGTAATACAAATTTACAGTGTTGTGCACAATATTTTAAAGTGAAGTTAAAAAAAACAACAATAAAATGTGAGTATTAACCATTTAGTCAAAATGAATTGAGAGATCTTAATGTTCACTTTTTAGCTTGACTATACGAAGTATATGGAGAGCTGTCCTACTCGCCCCGGCGTCGGCGTCCGCGTCCAGATTTTAGATTAAAGTTTTGGTGCAGTAAAATATTTTTCACTATAACTTTGTCATTTCTTAAGGTATCAACTTCAAACTTCAAATATATGTTCCTTATCATCAACCACATCTGATGTGACAAGGTTCATAACTCTAGCACCAATATTTTTCAGATTTATCTCCCCTTGAACTTAGAATTTTCCTTAAAAAATACTAATTTTTACTGTTACTTCTTTATTTCTTAAGGGATCAACCTCATACTTCAAATATATGTACCTTATCATCATCCCCATCTTATGTGACAATGTTCATAACTCTAGCACCAATATTTTCAGATTTATCTCCCCTTGAACTTAGAATTTTCCATAAAAAGTACTATTTTTTACTGTTACTTATTTATTTCTAAAGGGATAAACTTCATACTTCAAATATATTTATGTTATCATCATCCACATCTTGTGTGACAAGGTTCATAACTCTAGCACCAATATTGCAAGAATTATCTCCCTTTGAACTTAGATTTTTTTACTAGAAAAATGTTATTTTTTATTATAACTTTTTTATTTTTAAAGGTATCTCCCTCAAACTTCAAATACTTATTCCTTATCATCAATTACATTTTATGTGACAAGGTTAATAACTCTTGAAGCAATATTTACAGATTTATCTTTCTTTGAACTTAGGATTTTCTTTAAGAAATATTATAACTTCTTTACTTTTTAGCTCACCTGTCACAAAGTGACAGGGTGAGCTTTTGTGATCGCTTTTCGTCCGGCGTCCGTCCGTCCGTCCGTCGTCCGTCCGTAAACTTTTACTTTAAATGACATCTCCTCATAAACCACTAAGCCAATTTCATCCAAACTTCACAGGAATGTTCCTTTGGTGGTCACCTTTAAAAATTGTTCAAAGAATTTAATTCCATGCAGAACTCTGGTTGCCATGGCAACCGAAAGAAAAAACTTTAAATATCTTCTTTTAAAAACCATAAGAGCTAGAGCTTAGATATTTGGCATGAAACATCTTCTAGTGAGTGTCTACCAAATTTGTTCAAATAAAAGCCCTGGGGTCAAAATTGGCCCCGCCCCGGGGGGTCATTGATTTTCCCTATATGCATATAGTAAAAACTTAAAAAAGCTTCTTTTAAATAACCCAAAGAGCTAGAGCTAAGATATTAAGCATGAAACATGTTCTTATGGGTGTCTACCAAGTTTGTTCAAATAAAAGCCCTGGGGTCAAAATTGGCCCCGCCCCGGGGGGGGGGGTCATTGATTTTCCCTATATGCATATAGTAAAACTTAAAAAATCTTCTTTTAAAGAACCCAAAGAGCTAGAGCTAAGATATTTAGCATGAAACATTTTCTAATGGGTGTCTACCAAGTTTGTTCAAATAAAAGCCCTGGGGTCAAAATTGGCCCCGCCCCGGGGGGTCATTGATTTTCCCTATATGCATATAGTAAAAACTTAAAAAATCTTCTTTTAAAGAACTCAAAGAGCTATGGCTAAGATATTGAGCATCAAACATGTTCTAAAAGGTGTCTACTAAGTTTGTTCAAATAAAAGCCCTGGGGTCAAAATTGGCCCCGCCCCAGGGGGTCATTGATTTTCCCTATATGCATATAGTAAAAACTTAAAAAATCTTCTTTTAAAGAACCAAAAGAGTTAGAGCTAAGATATTTAGCATGAAACATGTTCTAATAAGTGTCTACCAAGTTTGTTCAAATAAAAGCTCTGGGGTCAAAATTGGCCCCGCCCCAGGGGGTCATTGATTTTCCCAAGATGCATATAGTAAAAACTTAAAAAATCTTCTATTAAAGAACTCAAAGAGCTATGGCTAAGATATTTAGCATCAAACATGTTCTAATAGGTGTCTACCAAGTTTGTTCAAATAAAAGCCCTGGGGTCAAAATTGGCACCGCCCCGGGGGTCATAGATTTTCCTTATATGTGTATAGCAAAAACTTAAAAAATCTTCTTTGAAAAAACCCAAATAGCTAGAGTTAAGATATTAAGCATGAAACATCTTTTAGTGAGTGTCTACAAAGTTTGTTCAAATAAAAGACCTGGGGTCAAAATTGGCCCCGCCCTGGGGGTCATTGATTTTCTTTATATGTGTATAGCAAAATCTTAAAATCTTCTTTGAAAAAAACCCAAATAGCTAGAGTTTAGATATTAAGCATGAAACATCTTCTTGTAAGTGTCTACAAAGTTTGTTCAAATAAAAGCCCTGGGGTCAAAACTGGCCCGGCCCCAGGGGTGTCATTGTTTTTAACTATATGTGTATAGTAAAAACTTGAAAAAAATCTTCTTTTAAAAGGCCAATGAGCTAGAGCTTAGATGTTTAGCATGAAACATCTTATGGTGTCTACCAAGTTTGTGCAAATAAAAGCCCTTGGTTAAATTGGCCCTGCAACGTTGGGGGGGGGGGGGCTATATACAGGTGAGCGACCTCAGGGCCATCATGGCCCTCTTGTTAAGGTATCTACTTCAAACTTCAAATATATATTTCTTATCATTACACAAATGTTGTGTGACAAGGTCCATAACTCTAGCATGACTATTTCTAGAATTATTCCCCTTGATCTTGGAATTTATGTTAACAAATATTATTTTTTAATATAACACAATACATAATTATACATAATTGATTTTTCTTTCATAGTTTTGTACTCCTTACTGCGTCCAGTATTTTATTAGTCGAGCTTCGCTGTCTCCTGTGACAGCTCTTGTTATTATTGGACTGAGTATTTGTGACGGGCATACTTTGTCACAATGTCTCTAGATTGTTTTCATATTTGAATGCCACAAAATCTTAATATTCAAATCCAGCAGACCTGAATAGATTATTTGTATATAGTCTTAAAATAGAGAGA